>NW_009699432.1:0-2109 GCF_000703405.1 Apaloderma vittatum
TCGTCTTGTTGCTTGATGATCACAGGGGAGGTGATTTTCCGCTTCTTGTGTAGCTTGCCGCTTATATTTCATGAAGTGACTCCACCAATCTATTTCTCTCTCGAACTCCCTGATAGTCCTCAGTCTTGCTACTTCATCCTTCAGCTCAGCCACCAGACTGAGCAGGTCGTTCACCTGGTCACATCTGACAGACACAGATGTATCTCTACTACCCTCCATTGCAGGAGTCAGGCTCCAGTACTCTCTGCAGCCCGAGGCCTGAACACCCGCGTGCTAGCATGGAACTTCTGTCTGGGAGCCCATAGCTTTTCTAATGGCCTTTGATCGATATACAACCATAATTGGTTCAGCAATCAGGACACCAACCAAAAACACACAAAAATTTATTTATGGCACGTATAAGTCTTCTGCAGAGCAGCACCACTTTGTCATGCTGCCACCTCTGCTCTTGGAGCAAAACTCAAACGTACACTCTTCTTGGGGGCTTGGCTCGAAAATCACACAGATTTCGATGAGTGGTTTCCGTCAAGTATATCTCAGGAGAGCTAGTCCAGAGCCCTACGGATCAAGCTTCAGTGGAGAGGTTGTCACAGGTGGATGCAGAGTAGCAACAGTTTGTCTTGCTGACACGTTCGCTCTGGGAGCAAAGCTCAATCATTCGTTCATCTGGGGGGCTCGGCTCCAAAATCACACAGCTTGTGTTGAGCAGATTCTGTTGAGGATATCTTGGTGGAGCGAGCCCAGAGGCTAACGATTCAAGGTTCTGTGGAGAGGTTATCACAAGTCGATGCAGAGCAGCACCAGTGTGTCATGCTGCCACCTTTGCTCTTGGAGCAAAACTCAAACGTTCGCTCTTCTTGGGGGTTCAGCTCGAAAATCACACAGATTTTGCTAAGTGGTTTCCGTCAAGGATATCTCAGGCGAGTGAGACCAGAGCCCTACAGTTCAAGGCTCTGTCGAGAGGTCGTCACGGGTAGATGCAGAGCAGCACCAGCTTGTCTTGTTGACACCTTTGCTCTTGGAGTAAAATGCAATGGTTCGGTATTCTGCAGAGCTTGGCACTGCTGACAAGGATATCTCAGGGTGAGCAAGTCAGGAGCCTAACGATTTAAAGTTCTGCGGAAAGACTGTCACCGGGTAAAAGAAAAGCAGCACCTGCTTGTCTTGCTGCCACTTTCGCGCTTGGAGCAAAACTCTATCGTTCGCTCTTTTGGAGGGCTCAGCTCCAAAATAACACACCTTGCCTTGAGCGTATTCTGTCGAGGACAACACGGGCAAGCAAACCCGGAGCCCTACGATTCAAGGTTCTGTGGAGAGGTCGTCACGGGTGTATGCAGAGGAGCACCAGATTGTATTGCTATCACCTTCTCTCTTGGAGCAAAACTCAGTCGTTCGCCCTTACGGAGGGCTCGGCTCCAAAATCCTGCAGCTTGCTTTACGTCGCTTCTCTCAATGAGCGAGTTCGAAGCCCTAGAGTTCGTGGTTGTCTGGTGAGGTCATCACGGGTGGATGCAGAGCAGCACCAGTATGTCTTCGTGCAAAGTTCACTCTTGGAGTAAAACTCAGTCTTTCACTTTTCCAGGGGGCTCAGCTCCAAAATCACAGACCTTGCGTTGAGGGGGTTTCGTTAAGGGGCATCTGTCGAGGATATCTCGGGGGCGCGAGCCCAGAGTCTTACATTGCAACATTCTGTGGAGAGGTCATCACGAGTGGATGCAGAGTAGCAGCAATTTATCTTGCTACCACTTTTGGTCTTTCAGCAAAACTCAATCATTCACTCTTCCAGGGGCTCGGCTCCAGCATCCCAGAGCTTGAGTTCAGTAGTTTCCGTCAGGGATATCTCAGGCGAAAGAGCTGGGAGCCCTGCAGTTCATGGTTCTCTGGCGAGGTCGTCATGGGTGTATGCACAGCAGAACCAGTTTGTCTTGGTGCCACCTTCGCTCTTGGAGCAAAATTCAATCGTTCGCTCTTCTGGAGTGCTTGGCTCCAAAATCACAGACCTTGAGTTGAGGGTGTTCCTTCGGAGATATCTCGGGCGAACGAGCCAGGAGCCCTACGGTTCAAGGTTCTGTGGAGAGATCGTCACAGATGGATGTAGCACCAGTTCGC
>NW_009699432.1:2148-8003 GCF_000703405.1 Apaloderma vittatum
GGGTCCATTTCAAAATGACAGAGCTTGCATTTTGGGTATTCCATTTTAAATATCTCAGGCAAGCGAGCCCAAAGCTGTAGGGTTCAAGGTCCTCTGGCAAGGTCATCACGGGTGGATGCAGTGAAGCAGAAGTTTCTCTTGCTGCCACCTTTGCTTTTGGAGCAAAAATCAATCGTTCGCTCTTCCCCAGGACACGGCTCCAAAATCACAGACCTTGAGTTGAGTGGCTTCCATCAGGGATATATCGAGTGTGTGAGCCCAGAGCCCTACGGTTCAAGGTTCTGTTGAGAGGTCATCACGGGTGGATTCAGAACAGCACGAGTTTGTCTTGCTGCCACCTTCATTCTTGGAGCAAAATTTAATTGTTCGCTCTTCTAGGGGCTCAACTCCAAAATCACAGAGCTTGCCTTGTGGGGACTTGCAGCGGCCTGAAAGGCACGGACTCAGCTCTTGAGAGAAGCTAAGACAAAGTTTATTAGCAAGAAACAGTATTTATGGGTTACAAACAGGAGACCAGACTATACAGCCAGAACTGTTATTCGCTCACGTGCTCCTTCAATCACTCTCTTATCACACAGGGAGAACAGACTTTCCCAGGTCTGTTTTGATCATACTCTCCCATTCACTCCCATGAATATCTTGTGTACGAGAAACCTCTTACCTGTCCATTCTCACGAGCAAACTCCCAACATGAGCTATACTTGGCTGGTCAGGGTCTCTTTTCATAATTAGCAAGCCAGAGTTATATACTTGTTTAGAAAAGAGCTCAAGGACAAAAGTCTTAATTCTGCAACGGAGTGCTGCCGGCACTGCTAGCTGTAAAATGCAGAGTATCCACAGGGACTCGGTTTCCGTCGGAGATATGTCGGGCAAGTGAGACCGGAGCCCTAGAGTTCTAATTGTTCGCTCTTCTGGGGGCTCAACTCCAAAATCACAGAGCTTGCCTTGTGGGGACTTGCAGCGGCCTGAAAGGCACGGACTCAGCTCTTGAGAGAAGCTAAGACAAAGTTTATTAGCAAGAAACAGTATTTATGGGTTACAAACAGGAGACCAGACTATACAGCCAGAACTGTTATTCGCTCACGTGCTCCTTCAATCACTCTCTTATCACACAGGGAGAACAGACTTTCCCAGGTCTGTTTTGATCATACTCTCCCATTCACTCCCATGAATATCTTGTGTACGAGAAACCTCTTACCTGTCCATTCTCACGAGCAAACTCCCAACATGAGCTATACTTGGCTGGTCAGGGTCTCTTTTCATAATTAGCAAGCCAGAGTTATATACTTGTTTAGAAAAGAGCTCAAGGACAAAAGTCTTAATTCTGCAACGGAGTGCTGCCGGCACTGCTAGCTGTAAAATGCAGAGTATCCACAGGGACTCGGTTTCCGTCGGAGATATGTCGGGCAAGTGAGACCGGAGCCCTAGAGTTCAATGTTCTGTGGAGAGGTCGTCACGGATGGATGCAGAGCAGAACCAATTTGTCTTGAAGCCACCTTTGACCTTTGAGGAAAATTCAATCGTTCGCACTTCCGAGAGGCTCCGCTCCAAATCACAGAGCTTGCGTTGTGGAGGTTCCATCGGAGACACCACAGACGAGCAAGCCCGGAGCCCTACAGTTAAAGATTCTGTGGAGAGATCGTCATGGTTGGATACAGAGCAGCACAAGTTTGTCTTGCTGCCACCTTTGTTCTTGGAGCAAAACTCAATTCTTCACTCTTCTGGGAGACTCGACTCCAAAATCACAGAGCTTGCGTTGAGTGGGATCTGTCAAGGATATGTCAGGCGAGCGAACCTGGAGCCCTACGGTTCAAGATTCTGTGGAGAGGTCGTCATGGGTGGATTCAGAGCAGCACCAGGTTGTCTTCCTGCCACCTTCACTCTTGGAACAAAACTCAATCATTTGCTCTTCCAGGAGACTCGGATCCAAAATCACAGAGCTTGCATTGAGGGGCTTCTGTCGTGGATATCTCGAGCAAGGGAGCCCATAGACCTGCGTTTCAAGGTTCTGTGGAGAGTTCGTCACAGGTGAATGTCGAGCAGCAGCAGTTTGTCTGGCTACCAGATTTGCTCTTTGAGCAAAACTCAGTCGTTTGCTCTTCAAAGGGGGCTCAGCTCCAAAATCACAGAGCTTGCGTTGAGGGGGTTCCATTGAGGATATCTCAGGCGAGGAAGCCAGGAGCCATACAGTTGAAGGTTCTGTTGAGAGGTCGTCATGGGTGGATGCAGAGTAGCACCAGTTTGTATTGGTGCCAACTTCATTCTTGGAGCAAAACTCAATCATTCTCTCTTGCGGGTGCTTCGCTCCAGAATCACAGATGTTGCATTGAGGTGGTTTCGTCGAGGATATTTCAAGTGAGCAAGCACGGAGCCCTAATGTTCAAGGTTCTGTGGAGAGGTGGTCTCAGGTGGATTCAAAGGAGCAGCAGTTTCTCTTGCTGCCACCTTATCTCTTGGAGCAAAACTCAATCGTTCATTCTTCCGGGGGGGCTAGGCTCCTAAATATCAGAGCTTACGTTGAGTGGCTTCCATCAAGGATATATTGGGTGAGCAAGCCCGGAGCCCTATGGTTTAAGGTTCCATGGAGAGATTGTCATGAGTGGATGCAGAGTAGCACCAGTTCCTCTTGCTGCCAACTTAGCTTTTAGAGTAAAACTCAATCGTTCGCTGTTATGTGGGGTTTGGCTCCAAAATCAAAGAGCTTGTGTTGTAGGGTTTCTGTCGGAGATATCTCAGGGGATCGAGACCAGAGCACTACGGTTCAAGGTTCTCTGGCGAAGTCGTCACGGGTGGATGCAGAGCACCACCAGTTTACCTTGCTGCCACCTTCGCTCTTTGAGCAAAATTCAATCGTTCGCTCTTCCCAGGGACTCCGTTCCAAAATCATAAAGCTTGTGTTAAGGATGTTCCATTGGGGATATCTCAGGCGAGCCAGTCCAGAGCCCTACGGTTAAGGGTTCTATGGAGAGGTCATCACTGGTGGATGCAGAGTAGAATGAGTTTGTTTTGCTACCACCTTTACTCTTGGAGTAAAACTCAATTGTTCACTTTTCCGGGGGGCTCCTCCTCAAAATCACACAGTTTGTGTTCTGTCGTTTCTGTCAGGGACATCTTAGCGAGCGAGACCGGAGCCCTGTGGATCAAGGTTCTATGGAGAGGTCGTCACGGATGGATGCAAAGCAGTACCAATTTGTCTTGCTGCCGCCTTTGCTTTATGAGGAAAAATCAATTGTTTGCTCTTCCCAAGGGCTAGGCTTTAAAAGCCTGCAACTTGCCTTGATGGGGTTCCGTCAGGGATATCTCGGGCGAACAAGCCCGGACCCCTACGGTTCAAGGTTCTCTGGAGAGGTCGTCATGGGTGGATGCAGAGCAGCAACATTTTGTCTTGCTGCCAGATTCACTTTTGGAGCAAATCTCAATCATTCATTCTTCCGGGGGGATCAGCTCCCAAATCACACAGTTTGTATTCCGTGGTGTCTGTTGGAGATATCTCGGGCAAGAGAACCCGGAGCCCTACAGTTCAAGGTTTTGTGGAGAGGTCATCACAGGGGGATGCAGAACAGCACCAGTTTGTTTTGCTGCCATCTTCGTTCTTGGAGCTAAACTCAATGGTTTTCTCTTCCGGGGGGATCGGCTCCAAAATCACAGATCTTGCATTGAGGGGGTTTCGTCAAGGATATCTCGGACGTGCGATTCCGGAGCCCTACGGTTCAATATTCTCTGGTGAGGTCGTCACATGTGGATGCAGAACAGCACCAATTTGTATTGCTGCCGTCTTCGTTCTTGGAGCAAAATTCAATTGTTTGCTCTTCCAGGGGGCTCGACTCCGAAAATCACAGGGCTTGTCTTGTGGGGCTTCCTTTGGAAATATCTCGGGAGAAAGAGCCCGGAGCCCTACGCTTCAGGGTTCTGTGGTGAGGTTGTCACGGGCAGATGCAGAGCAGCACCAGTTTGACTTGTAACCACATTTATTCTTTGATCAAAATTCAATCGTTCAGTCTTCCGGAGGGCTTCACTCAAAATTCACAGAGCTTGTGTTGAGGGGATTCCATTAGTTGTATCTCGAGCGATAGAGCCCAAAGTCCTATAGTTCAAGATTCTCTGGTGAGGCTGTCACGGGTGGATGCAGTGCAGCAGCAATTTGTCTTGAAGCCACCTTTGCTCTTGGAGCAAACCTCAATCGTTAGCTCTTCTAAGTGGCTCATCTCGAAAATCACAGAGCTTGCATTGAGGGGGTTCCGTCGGATATAACTCGGGCGAGAAAGCCCTGAGCCCTATGGTTCAAGGTTCTGTGGTGAGGTCATCATGGATGGATCACGTCACGGTAGAGCAGCAGCAGTTTGTCTTGAAGCCACCTTTGCTGTTGGAGCAAAACTCAATCGTTCGCTCTTACGGGGGACACGGCTCCAAAATCACAGACCTCAAGTTGAGTGGATTCCCTCAGGGATATATCGAGCGTACTAGCCCAGAGCCCTACGGTTCAAGGTTCGGTTGAGAGATCGTCATGGGTGGATGCAGAGCAGCACCAGTTTGTCTTCCTGTCACATTTACTCTTGGAGCAAAATTCAATCATTTGATCTTATGGGGAGATTGACTACAAAATCACAGAGCTTGCATTGAGGGGGTTCCTTTGAGGATATCTTGCATTAGCGAGCTTGGAGCACTATGCTTCAAGGTTCTGTGGAGAGGTCGTCACGGGTGGATGCAGAGCAGAAGCAGTTTGTCTTGCTGTCGTCTTTGCTCTTGGAGCAAAACTCATTCGATTGCTCTTCCAAGGGGCCCGGCTCCAAAAACACAGAGCTTGCGTTGAGTGGATTCCGTCAAAGATATCTCAGGAGAGCGAGCCCGGAGCCCCATGGTTCAAGGTTCTCTGGGGAAGTCAGCACGGGTGGATGCAGAGAAGCACCAGTTTGTCTTGCTGCCACCTTCACTCTTTGAGCAAAACTCAATCGTTTGCTCTTATAGGGGGCTCGGCTCTAAAATCACAGAGCTTCAGTTGAGTGGCTTACGTCATGGATATCTCGGGCAAGTGAGAGGCCTGTGGTACACTAAATAAGAGGAATTGTTTAGAGTAAGTTGTAAAAGAACATAAAACAAGAGTAATTGACAAGAACACGAACGTAAAACAAGGGCAATTGACAAGGATACGAACATAAAACAAAGACAATTGACAAAGGCACTGACGATAAGGGGTATCGGGCAAGGACCATCTGGCAACAAGGCTCCTTGTTGAATCTGGGGACAAGATGCCCTGTGAGAAGTGCTGAGAATAAACATTTTTAGGACTTAGGTGAAAAGTTCATTAGGAGGAAGACCTCCAGCCTTCATCCCTGAAGACCCCTGCCAAGGACCACCGGGAGACACAGCACAAGCATGAAGAGGAGGAGCTATTGACCACCGAAACTGGGTACGTTTTCGGGATAGTTTAAGAATGTGTATAGATATTTAATGAATATGTAAGTTTAATGTATTTAACTCAGGTGACTGCAGCTGCCAGTATGCACACTTTCAGAGGAGAGATCCTCCGTGCACCAGCATGCTTATTAAAGCATACCTACTTTATAACTTCCGGAGTTATAGAGTCTTTTCCGCGAATCAGTTTGGTACCCTAGACGGGACAAACCCTTGCTTAACGTAAGGCAATATAATCTGATTGCCTGCCCCAGAGAAATTCACCTAAGGATATGAGCCGGAGTGCAAAAAATGGGCTTGATTGAATCACACAACACTTATGAGGTTCTTTTGTGGCCAAGATTGAGAAGTGTACACGGTTAAGCCTTGCTCCCAGAGTGAAGCTTGTAGGAAGGAAAGCTCAGCTGACGGTCAGATTCAGACTTCCTAAAATTCAGGATCTG
>NW_009699433.1:0-2323 GCF_000703405.1 Apaloderma vittatum
AATCTGTCCAGGTTTGAGCTAATTAGAAACAACTCTGTTCAGGGATTTTTTTTTCCAGCTCAGTCTCCCGTAAGAGGAGGCACTTTCTGAAGGGAACAGCGTGTCTGTGCAGACGGTGCCTGCTGCTGGAAGGTACAACGCTGGTGTGTGCAGTCAGTGCCAGGGTTGGGGATGCAGAAAGTCTCTGGCTGGTCCTGGCTCATGGAGTGACCAAGGCCACTGCTGGATCTCCTGTGCCACGTTGGGGGGGCTGGGAAGGGAAAGGGTGACAAGGAAGTGAAAGGTCGCACCTGCACTTAGGAAGAGAGAGGAGAGGTAATCAGGAAGACTATTACATTCCACATACGTCCCGTTCATGATAAAGCTGAGGGAACATGAGGGTTAAACTCTCTTCCTCACTGGAGGACCCCAGCAGGGCTCTGTCTGATCTCCTGCCTTTGATCCCAAAGCCGAGCTTCCGAATCCAGGACAAGGAAGTGAAAGGTCGCACCTGCACTTAGGAAGAGAGAGGAGAGGTAATCAGGAAGACTATTACATTCCACATACGTCCCGTTCATGATAAAGCTGAGGGAACATGAGGGTTAAACTCTCTTCCTCACTGGAGGACCCCAGCAGGGCTCTGTCTGATCTCCTGCCTTTGATCCCAAAGCCGAGCTTCCGAATCCAGACTCTGTTCCCTTTTTCCCTCTGCCGCTGAGCCTAGGGCTGCCACGGTGTCACCAGCTCTGCAGCACCAGTGGCCATTGATTTTTGGGAGAGTTCAGGTTGAATATCGGATTTGTATATATTTGTATATATTCCTTTTTTCATTTTTTTTGAGATAACATTGTCTGCAATTAAACAGTATTATTCCTTATTATTCCTCCCACTTCTAGTTCACTGTCTACCTGTTGAATTTCTCCCATATGCCGTGTAAAGAAGAATCTTTTTTTCTGTGTATTTTAATAAATTAAAAGAGCTTGCAACTTCTTGTTTGTCTGCGATCCTTCCCCTGAGATATTTATCAAGCTGAAGGGTATTTGCTGTGTGCAGAAGTTGAAGTGAAGAGAGTCCTGGCACAGTAGCAGGGCCAGGGAGTACAAGCTCTTGGAGTCTGCAGACCTGTTCTCCCAACTCAGGGGCTGTGAGGAGCAAGGGAAGGGGTGCTGGAATGGCTGGCTTTGCAAGTAAAGACATGCTGACCTTGGGGCAAGGCTCTGTGAGGAGATGAGATGTCCTGACCGAAGAGCAGGGCACCATGTGTGTGCAGGTGAGGCACAGCAAGAGAAGCTGTGGGTGTCAGTTCAGGGCAGGCTGCCCTATCCCTGGGGCAACGGAAGGTGTCCGAGGAGCCCTGGGGACAGTTCCCTCATCTCATGCTGGGCAGCAAGTTTGGCAGCTGGGGCTGCCGACTGCCTGGTGTGGGGAATCTCCTGAGTGTGCCAGCTGGATGAACATTCTCACACCTGGATGTTTAGAGAGACTAAAGACACAGCGTGATGTACAGAGTGGTGTCAAGCCAAGCACAGGGGAAGTTCAGTGTTTCTTCTCCCTCAGTTAATAAAACTTCTCAAAATTCATAATTTAATAGGATAGAAATGACAGTGGCATTAGATTGAAAGTATTCATCCTGGTCTGAAAAGTAGTTCAACAGCATAAAAGCATTTCAGTTGGTAAAAAGCGTTATGCTTTCTTTTTGTTCTTTTTTTTTATTAAAGTACTGAGTGCAGTTCCCAGGTTTCCAGGGTGGGCTCCCAGGTCTGACCCTAAGCACCCAGCTCGTACTTCTAGAGGTCTATCTGAGGTACTTGGCATGACCTCATCAGTACCAGAGCCCCAGGACTCCACAGTTTTGCCCGTATGTGCTTTGGACCACCTGCTCTCTCCGATGGTTAACTCCCAGGACCTCTGGACCTCGGTGCCAGGGAAGATTATGGAACAGTTCATCCTGGGGTGATCACACGGCAAGTGCAGGACAACAGGGGCATCAGGCCCAGCCAGCATGGCTTCATGAAGGGCAAGTCCTGTTTAACCAACCTGATCTCCTTCTATGATCAGGTGACCCGCCTGGTGGATGAAGGGGCACGGGGAGTGCTGAGAGCAGAGCACAGCACAACGGAGCAGGCAGAGGTGACATCTCAGCTGTGCGAGCATGTGGCAGCCCAAGGGATGAAACACTTTCTCCCATCTCTCCAGCATGGACCTGCCCTGTCCTGTATCAGAAATGTCGCTGTCCCTGGCCTGTATCAGAAATGGTGTGACCAGCAGGAGGAGGGAGGTGATCATGCCCCTGTACTGGACACTCATGAGACTGCACCTCGAATACTGTGTCCAGTTTTGGTCA
>NW_009699434.1:0-499 GCF_000703405.1 Apaloderma vittatum
CATGACTACACAACGTGACATAGTCCAGGTTGGAAAACAACAACAAAAAAGAAATTTTGGTTGGGTATTTCACAACATGGCAAACATTGCCTTACCTCCTGCCTGTAACATTGGGGACCATTTCTGAGGATCTTCACGTGCTCTTTCTTCTGGTACATAATCCTCTGACTGTGTCAGCTACAGAAGCCTGAAGATATTGTCTTGCATTGAATTCCCAGAGGGATTAACAAAAGATCAGAGCTCATAGCTCATTCACATAATAGAAGGCTCACGTTGGCACCTGTAGTGAAAACAACAGTCAAAGTGGAACAAGCTGCTGCCATAATTTTTATTTGCACAACCCTGCAGTCATCTGTTGGTCTCAGAATCCCTTATGGGCTTCCTGCTCTTTAAATTACTATATGGAGGGTACTCTTTCCTGCCAGCATTCCTGACGGGAAGAAGGGACCAAAAGTCAGAGCATGATCTAGCAGCTGATAGAAGCAAAGACAAATTTAAA
>NW_009699435.1:0-11234 GCF_000703405.1 Apaloderma vittatum
TATATATATATATACACACATATACTTATATACACACATGCATCTCTCTCTTCCACTTCTGCACTTCCTGCTAATGAAGTAACTATGACTCTATTTTTATATTTTATTAACATTAGAAGAGATGCTGAGAAGAAAACACACAGGATGAACTGTACTGTAAGCCTTGGTAAACTGGCTTACAAGCACAACACATCCTTCATTACAACATGCAAACTGTTAACTTTGATGTTCAAAACCTTCAGGGCCCACAGAAAACTCAAAGTTTTCAACAGCCTTGTTGGTGACATTCCTAGTAAGTTTTCCTCCCCCTGCTGTGTCATCTGCACGATGGTGTAGGATGCAGGTGAGGCCGCTCCCTCAGAGAGTCTCCAAGTACACCACGGCTCGCTGAACTTCTCACCCAAGTCTCTTTCACTATGATAATGCAGGCTCCACGGTGTCTGTGTTGGTTCAGCTTTCAGCACGGTAATACAGGGAGACAGCACATTAAAGAAAAACACTTAAAAATCCCACAAAAAAAAAAAAAAAACAGAAAAATTACAAGAATCTCATCATATAGTAACTTTCTTCCTCCCAGCTCATCAAGAGCTGAATCATATTGTCTACTACATGGCTCAAATTTAAAGATGTTTTTTGAAGACGAGATCACAAATCAATACAAGGCACATATGATCTCCTAAAAACTCTGCTAAAACTTTAACTGATATGAAAAAAACTTTTAATTAATGACTATTGCAATTTGCAGTAGAATGCTAACTAATTCCCTTTTTTTATTTTTCAGCAATCAGTTAGTGGTAACTACCAAGGTAATTTTGTGTGTACATAAGAATCTGGATGATAATTTTGAAAATTTATTATGTTGGGTTTTTTTAAAAGAAATCTGTTCACATCATCTGAACTTAATGAAGTTGACGGTGGTGACAGGGTTAAGTGTTTATGGGTAAGGATCAGGTGGAAGGCCAACAAGGCAGGTATCCTGGTGGGAGTTATAGACGACTGAAGGAGGAAGAAGAATCATAGAATAGTTTCAGATGGAAGAGACCTTCGAAATCATTGAGTCCAACCTTTTCCTTGCCCTATCAACACCACTAAGCCATGTCCCTCAGCACAACATCCGCCCGTCTCTTAAACACTTTCAGGGACAGTGACTCAATCACCCCCCCGGGCAGCCTGTTCCAATGGCTGCCAACCCTTCCAGTAAAGAAAATCTAACATCCAACCTGAACCTCCCCGGCACAACTTAACACCATTTCCCCTCATCCTATCACTCACCACTAGGGAGAACAGACCAATCTTCACTTTGCTACAACCTCCTTTCAAGTAGTTGTAGAGAGCAATAAGGTCTGACAGACAAAATAGTCTATAAGCAGCTGGGAGAAGTCTCATAGTCACTAACCCTTGTCCTTGAGGGGCACTTTACCTTACCAGATGCCTGCTGGAAATAAATAAAATATAGCAGAAAAGAAACAGTCCAGGAGGTTCCTGGAGTGTGTGGAAGAGACTTCTTCACACAGCTGGTGAGCGAGTCAAATGGGAAGGCACCCATGGGGCCTGTTGTTTGTGAAGAAGGACTTGGTGACAAGATAGCTGGAGGCCATCTTGGGCACAGCAATAATGAAACAATTCCAGTTTTTGATTCTTGGAGAGGTAAGGAGGAGGGTCAGCAGAACTGCTACATTGGACTTCCAGAGGGAATGCTTTGGCCTGTTAATGAACAGAGTCCCCTAAGAGGCAGTCCTGAAGGGCAAAGCAGGAAGATTGGACATTCTTCAAGAAGGAAAACTTGAAGGCGCAGGAGCAAGCTGTCTCCATGTGCTGAAAGATGAGCTGGCAGGGAGGAGTGGCCTGGCTGAACAGAGTGATTTGGCTTAAGCCTGAGGGAAGGCGCTCAGGAGGGAGGTATTTATGACCTTTGAAAGAAGAGGCAGGCAACTCCAGAGGACTACAAGGATATTGTGAGGTTATGCAGGGAGAAAATCAGAAGGGCGAAAGCCCAACTTGACATGGCTACTGCATAAAAAACAACAAAAAGAAGTGCCCCAATAAATTAACAAAAAGAGGGCTAAGGAGAATCTCAACCTTTTATTGAGTGCAGGGGGAAACAGCGACTAAGGATCAGGAGAAGGCTGAGGTACTTAATGCCTTCTTTAAGTCGGTTGTTAATAGTAAGGCCTGTTTTTCTCCAGGTACCCAGCTCCCTGAGCTAAAGGACAGGGGATGGGGAGCAGAATGAAGCCCCCATAATCAGAGAGGGAATGGTTAACAACCTGCTGCTCCGCTTAGATACACACAGGTCTGGATGGGATCCACCCAAGGGTACCGAGGGAAATGCCCATCAAGCCACTTTCAATCACTTATCAGCAGTCTTGGCTGACCAGGGAGGTCCCAGCGAACAGGACATTAGCAAATGTGACATTTGCGTCAATCAAACATCTTTACAAATGCAGAGACATATATCCTTCTAGATCAAACAATGCAAAATCCTCTCAAAATTGTTTCAAGAACCTATTATCACCTAGTTACAACAAAAAAATAAGAAATTAATACCCTTGAAATGTCCTGCTAAAGAAGTAATCACAATAAATGCTGATTATTGCTGAAACCACAGGTTATGAGGCTAAGCGGTAGAAGACCACACAACAATCCTGCAAAAAATAATTAATATGAGAAATCATTTACGGATATTTAGCATTTATTTCTTGTAGAGGATTTTTAATTAAAATGTAAGTTAAGAAAGTTTCAAAGCCTTATGGTAGACTACTGACCTTTGTTTTTAGTGTTGTTTATTAGCTGAAAAGGCAAGCATGTTTTGCAGGTAACAAGCTAAAGTAGAAAAGAACAGGAATCAGAGAGGACATCTTTCAGTGTTTCAAAAGATAGAGAGGACTAATGGCTTGTCACATGAAGCAGCAGTAGGACACATCTTCACTTCATACTACATATCAAACAACTGGAAGAAGAATAAGCACTAACATGATCAACTACAGATAATTCAAAACTGCAGGTGGCAAGAAAATTCTAAATTACACGGATGGACTATGAGCAGAGAGATAAATCACTATGCAGTTCAGTGCAGATAAATTACTGAAACTGGGAACAAAATTAATCAAGTGCATTTCAACTAATGCATTTTGTAGAGTTATTGAAACTTTTCAACAATGTCTCTTTGCTGGTTTTAAAGGACATAAGAGATTGCTTTTACAGACTACTACATTTATGAACCATAAATAAAATAAAAGATAATTAGTGTGCTTGATCAAGTTTAATATACAACTAGAATGTATAAACAACTGCAAGCATGAATAGGAAAGTCATTAAAAAAAAAAACTCACAGAACAGTTTGGGCTGGAAGGAACCTTAAGGATCATCTAGTTCCAACTCCCCTGCCATGGGCAGGGACATCTCCCACCAGGCCAGGTTGCTCAAAGCCCCGTCCAACCTGGCCTTGAACATTTCTAGGGAAGGGGCTTCCACAGCTTCTCTGGGCAACCCATTCCAGTGTCTCACCACCCTCACAGAAACCAATTGCTTCATAACATCTAATCTAAATCTACCACCTTCAGTTTGAAACCATTATGCCTTATCCTGTCACTACACTCCCCAATAAAGAGTCTCCCCCTTCTTTTCCTGTAGTCCCCCTTGAAGTACTGGAAGGCCACTAGAAGGTCTCTCCCAAGCCTTCTCTTCTCAGGTTGCTGCAACAATGCAGATGCCCACTGTGCTGGGGGAAAAAAAAAAAAAAAAAAAAAGACACACCTAGTAAGTTCTCTTTCTAAATTTAATTTCCGGAGAGCCACCTTAGAATTCTTTTATTATAGTACACAGACGCAACTAGATACTGCTAGAAGATGAACCAAGATTATATCATTTGTAATTCCTGTAAAATTACAGAGTTAATTTTTGCCCTCAAATTAATCAAAGGTTCAGTAATTCTTTCTACGTTCTGAAAGAGCTCACAATATTATCTACTACTTCTATAGCAAAGGACTAGGAAAGAGACAACATCCTACACAGCAGCTTCTGAAACTCTCTGCAAAGGTTTTCTTTTTGGCAATTTTCTTAGACTAAATCAGAGAAACAGATGAATTTTTTTAAAAAGTGCAATGAAACGCAGCTTTTGAAGGTGAATATAGGACACAGCAATATGAGTAAACTTACAATAGAAATGCTTTACCATTAACATCCCCGTCCGGTCCCCATGTGTTGCCTGATCTAGTTGAGAGGCATCCCTGCCGATGACAGGGATGTTGGATTAAAAATTAACTCTAAGGTCCCTAGGCCATTCTATGATTCTACGATCAAGGATGCTTCCTTTTATATTGCCTTCTTTTATTTTTACCTAGATATTATGCTAAAACTTCAATATGGTATTTTCTTCAACTTGGAATATTTTGTGACTAAGTAGAATGAAAAGTCACCTTACCATGGAGAACAACCTTGCGTCTTAAGAAATAAGTTGTTTGTATTTTGAAAATTTTTATATACACGTGCTATGTTGCATAACAGTCGCGCTGCAATGTTATGAAGCTTTATTAAATCAGAACACAGCACACCAAAGCTTACTATTGGCTGTTGTTTGATTTAAATAAACATGTTTCTGACACCCAGTTACATACTCATTAGCTATATGGGTCTACAAAAAGCAGAAAATTAGTTGATTTGAAGATAACTAGGAAGTTAAGGAAGTGCTTTAATAGGCTATCCTTTAAACACTGATTACAAAACCTATCCTACATATGCTATGCGGAGGTTACAAGTATGAGAACTTGTTTGTTGCTCTAAGTATATGATTATCAACATAGTTATCTTACATTGTGTGAACAGCTCCCTAACAAGCCTAACGAATTTAAGAGAATTAAATTTAAATAGGAAACCAGACAGACATAGCAGTACTGTCCCTCTTACATATGTAAACAGTCATCAGTTGAAGGAAAGAGAAAATTCTTCTCATTTCCCTTACAGTGCTTTGTTAAAAGTCCAATTCCCTGCCCTCATCTTAAAGCAACAAATTGTTTGCAAAAGATTAGGCAAGCATAGAACCCATCCTCATTCAGTAACACAAGCTCCATTACAAGGAAAGAGGAGGCCTGAAATGAAGTAAATCTACATCAAATTGACTGCAAGGCAAGCATAAGCACAGGTTGATTGCACAGAACATCCAGTGTAAGTTGTCCTCTTTGAATAAATAACTCAGCATGCTGTACCGGGGGCGGGAGACTGCACCGACATACAGGCCCTGCAGTCTGCTCTGCAGTTTTCTACTACACGCAGCTGTACTGCTATCTCCAGTCCTCTCCAGCTTCTCTAACTTGTGCCCAGTTTACCTCACGTTTTGGGTGTGCATGGCCATGGTAGCAGGGAGGCTACAGAGGGGGCTTATGCTAGAAGCTTCCCCTAGATCCAACAGAGCCAGTGCCAGCCAGCTACAGAGACCAACCCGCCGCTCACCAAGGATGAGCCCATCAGCGATGGTGTAATGCATTCAAGAAGCGAGGAAAAAAGTTTTTGCACAACTGCTGGCAAAGGAAGAGATGAGACTGTGTGAGAGAAAAAAACTCTGCTGACACCAAGGTCAGTGAAGAAGCAGGGGGAGGAGGTGCTGAAGCAGAGATCCCCCGAGTCACTGTGAAGACCGCGATGAGGCAGGCCATCCCCCTGCAGCCCACGCAGGTGGCAGGAGTGCAGATGTCCACTTGTAGCCCCACACCACAGCCCATGGATGCCCAAAGGAGGCTGTGGCCCTGTTGGGAAGTCCAGGCTGGAGCAGGCTCCTGGCAGGACCTGTGGACCCATGCAGAGAGGAACCCACACTGGAGCGGGGTGGCTGCCCAGACTTGTGGTGCCGTGGGGGACTCGTGCTGGAGCATTCCGCTCCTGAAGGACTGCGCCCCATGGAAAGAGCCCGCTCAGCGGCACTTCATGAAGAACTGTCTTTCATGGAAAGGATCCCATGCTGGAGCAGGGGAAGAGTGAGGAGTTCTTCCCATGAGGAGGAAGGAGCAGCAGAGACAACATCTATTGAACTCAGGGCAACTTGGGGGAAGAGGTGGAGAAACTAGGAGTACAGTTAAGCCCAGGAAGAAGGGAGGGATGGTAGGAAGTTGGTTTTTAAGATTTGGTTTCATTTCTCAGTGCCCTTCTCCAATTTGATCGGTAATAAAACTAAATTTCCACAGGTCAAGTCTGTTTTGCCCGTGAAAGTAATTGCTGAGTGATCTCCATGTCCTTATCTTGGCCCATAGCCTTTTGTTAATATTTTCTTTCCCTTGTCCATCTAAGAAGGGGGAGCCACAGAGCAGCCGTGGGGGGCACCTCAGGCACCTGGCCTCCAGTCAGGGTCAAACCAGTACAACCTAACCGACAGACAGCCATCCTTAAGTCCCTCTCAAAGCAAAACTGCTTCTTACAACAGGATCCTTCTACTAGCCCACATTTCTTGCCCTAACATGTTTCAGCTAGTTTAGCAGCTTTCATCATGCAATTTTAACTTCATGAGATTATCTCCTCAGTCTTTGCATTACATTACAAGATATATTGTCAGGGCCCTTGAACAGTTCTCTCCTGCAGCACAAATCATATACCTAGAAGCAACAATTCTATGGGAACACGGGGGTTTTTTTATATAGCTAACTACTCTTGACATCCATTTGTATTAGAGGCAATAACAACATAGCAATAGTCAAATACAAAGTGCCCAATGGAAAGAAGGCATATTATTTTCATCTGTTTATCACGTAAACAACAAAAATGCCTGCAGGAAAGGGAGGTAAAGTGTATTAGGAGGGCTTATGGAAAGACTCAGAACAACTGCAAGGGCAGTCATAAATTACAAGAGTGAGTTTATTAGTTCAGGTCTGTGAAATATTAAAAGCAAGTTACAGGCACTTTTGAGCCATAAAAATAGGCTTTTTATTCGTAAATAAGAGTTAAGTAACCTAAAAGAATTATTTTTTTTGTGTATTCTGAGGATTCTGGGGTGGTGTTGTTTCCTCCTTTCCTAGTTCATGTTCTCAGATTGTGCCTCATCCTAATAACAATCTGAGTAAGCATGCACTGGATAAAACTGTACACAGAAACTTTGAGAATGGCACTGTTAGTCTGTATTTATGTAATATTTACCAGCAGATTCATATCCCAATTACAGTCTGTACCTGGTCTATTATATTATTTTGCTCAGTGTATAATTTGATAGGGTTGATAGAACCTATTTCCACTACTTCACAATATCCAACATATGAACCGAGTCCAATTCCAAAACTTTATTAGCAGACTTCAATGGCTAAAATAAACTTTGGTTCCAAATTTAAACACATAATCCATCTTTGTGAGAGTTTTCTTCGGAAAGAACACACTATTTCACACCTCTAGTTGACATAAAAGATTAACAACGCATTTTACACTGTCTTCATCTGATAATTATTCAAGTGTAACTGAAAGGATTTCAAGGTCACTTGTATTACTTTGTGTTGTTAGTCTACCTTGCTCTCTCATGTCATAAGAGAAGAAACTGGAGTTGAAAATGCACATGTTTCAGTTCCACAGATTAACTTATTTTTATATTGCTTTGAAAAGACTTGTTGCATCTTTACCAATGGCATGCAAAACTCTATCAAGAAAACAAAGTCAACAGTAATAGCATACTTGTGTTATTACTATTTCTCAGTAAAACCAACACAACTACATCCAGAAATGAACAGAAATATTTGACAGAATGTCTCCAAGACAATTACTCACCAATTCATCGTGGCAAACAAAACCCAACTATCTGTGGATCTACTACAAAACAAGGACCCACATACACAAAGAGCATGAGCCCGCTGCACCAGAATAGCCACCTGTCCCTTCATTACCCACTATAAATCTTAGCTTGGAGCCTGTTACCTGTTCTAACTTAGTCCATTTCCAGTATTACTCTGGGAAAAAAAAAAACAAAAAAAAAAACAAACAACCACAACAGAAAGAAACCACCGTCAACAACCCACAACAGTCCTCAAAGCTACTGCTGTCATTATAGAATAGAATAATTAAGGTTGGGAAAAACCTCTATGATCATCAAAATTCCAACCATCAACCCAACTCTACCACAACCACTAAACCATGTCCTGAAGTGTCACGTCTCCACATTTTCTGAACACCTCCAAGGATGGTGACACCACCACTTCCCCAGGCAGCCTGCTGCAACGCCTCATCACTCTTTCAGTAAAGAAGTTTATTTTAGATTGGACATAGGAAAAATTATCTCTTTTAAACATAGTTTCATTGTAACACGGAATTAAACCAAACCTCCCCAAAACATATGCACACATCAGATGCCTGTGATAATATGCATACACAGATATGCACACATCCATTTTCCCTAATACACACATATAAAGTGCTCTGAGCACTACCATCATATACAATCTACTACTATCAGCTTCATGATCATCACAAGTTTGCATGTCAGCAGTAGAGTTCAGTTCTTTCACTAAAGAAAAATCACGTATTTTTATGTAACATTCTACACATTAGTAGGATGCACTTACAGTGCATATTACATGCATGAATACATCAAACATTCAATTTTATTCTCTCTTTTGCAAAATCAATTCTAAATGTTGAAAGGATTAGATCCTGACCAAACGAACAGAGGGCAAACAGGAAAATTTTATAATTAAAGAATAATTCAGACGTAATTGAGAGCTCCTACAAGAAACACTTACCAAGATCTGTATTGGGGCCCGCAAGTAGCTGCTTAAATTTGTCCAGTCGGGATGCTTCTCTTTCAGTTAACGCAGGAGTAGCTGAGGTATTATAGTCTGCCATTCCACTCAAAGGAGGCGTGGAAGTTTGTGGAAGGGACTGTGATCTCTGCATGGAAGAATTTTCACCAGCATTATCTGAAGGGAAAAAGAAGCATAACAGTTAGCCTCAGCTAGTGAGAAGGTTACTAAGATCCTGAATCCAATTTGTAAATTTAAAATAGAATTATGTTTTGGAGAAGTGTAAACACAAGTACAGCACAAGTTCAGACTTCAAATAACTTGGATTTAGCATAAAGAATATTCCTCTTCCAAATAGTATTCCATAATTAAAATACATCAATTAGAGATCATACTAACAGTAAGGCTAATGACTTCTTAAATCTCTGTGATACTGAAAGCTGTTTCTATCCCTCTCACCACTCAAAATAAAAAGGAAATCATTGCAATCCGTAACTTTAAAGTTTATACATAAAACACAGATCAGACCATATCAGAATGAAACCTAGAACATATTAAGGCTGAAAAAAAAAGTTTTAATTTTTCCCTCCCCCATGTACTTCTCACATACAGGCTTTACAGTTCAGTATGGCATGCAGTATCACCCTCACATTAATCAGTTTTGATGAATAATATTTTCCTGTGGTATTAAGAACAGGTTAGGAAGGGGTTAATATCTTAAAGGGCAAATATTACAGCTCTCCTCGTTTGATTTTCATCTTATTTTTCCTTTTTGAACATACCTGATGAACTCGATGTATGACCTTCGCTGACTGATTTAACAAGCCTGTTATCACCACACGCAATTGAAGTCAGCTCTGCAGATTCTACTTGGTTTTCTTCCTGCAGATGTTCTTCCTGAAACTTATGCTGTTCTTGTAGCTTGCTGTGATTCTCAATTACTTTGTGAGCCGTTTCCATGACCACTTCTGTATTTAAGTTTTCAGCAGCTATTGCTAAGAGTTCATCATCATCATCCCCAAGATCCCAAGCATCACTTGTGTTACTTTCAAATTCTTGGAAAGTGCTGACTTTCTTTAGTTTCACTGGAGTTGTAGGTGCCTTTGAACCCGGTTTTATCAAGCTGTTTAAAAACAAATAACCAATATTTAGAGGACTAGTAATGGAGTAAGCAAAACACTACGGGTAGGGTTGAAAAAATAAAAGTCCACACTTGACATGATATAGCAGATATGTATCTCCTTCCACTCGTGTTACTGTTATGTCCACCCATGACAACTCATGAATGTGTCTGAGAACTAAGGATGGTAAAAACTGACTCTTCTTGGCTTTGAACAGAACCTGAATAAATCCTTCCTCCCTTGTCCAAAAAAAGGGAATAAACAAACAAAAAGTAAAACTAACACCCAAAAAAGAGATCAGCCCCAAAGACAAACAAAAGGAATACTACTGGAATAGTTTATAAGGTAGATAGGACACATTTTGCTTCTCTTGCTTGTGTAGAGATTTCAGGTCTTTTAATGCAACTGCTGCATAACAACACAGCAGCAGTAATCAAGTCATCAAGTCCACTCCTAAGTCATCATAAGCAATCATGTAATACAATCACCATCATAAACTAATCAAGTCACACCTTACAACTCATTAAAACCTTTAACTCCTCCTCATTCAGGCATTCCAGCACAGACTTGCTTCAGAACTTTGCCCTTCTTACAGGCCAGGTATTTCTTCTAGTTACTAGTCTACGTGTGCTCTGATCAGTTCCTAACCTTTTGCCCCTTTGTCAGCAGGTAGTATGAGAGGGATTAACCAAGTATCCCTCCCTAGCTTTGCACTTGTTCTCACAATAAGGCAGAGCAAGGAAAAACTTTTTCACTGTGAGGATGACAGAGCACTGGCACAGGCTGCCCAGAGAGGTTGTGGAGTCTCCTTCTCTGGAGACTTTCAAAATCCGCCTGGACGCGTTCCTTTGTGACCTGCTCTAGATGATCCTGCTCTGGTAGGGGGGTTGGACTGGATGATCTTTCGAGGTCCCTTCCAATCCTTCATATTCGTGATTCTGTGATCTCCCTTCAGATTTCAGCTAAATCAAGCACAAAGTTGACAAAGTTTCCCAGTCTGCTCTTAAAATAAAATAAAGTAGCCATTAACTAATTCGTCCTTTTTGACCATCCCTGTTCTTTCACGTGTCCTAGTTTACCTTTCTTCTGTTAACACAACTGTCTTTGGGAAAAAAAAAAAAAACCACCACCAAAAAAAAAAACCAAACAGATAAGTAAAATATAAAAGTAGAAGCCGTCAGAATACAGCATTGTGAAAATTATTCACTTGCATTAGTTGTGTGTCATAAGCATGAAATTTTTTTGGCTACTTATGACATTTAACACAACGGTGCCATTTTTATGTACATTTTTCTGATAACCAATAATCATGATCTAAGGCAACAAACTTGCAAATCACCGCAAAACCTATTCTATCCAGTCTTCTCATTCACAAGCAAAATGCACACCTTGGCCTCAAAAATTACCTACA
>NW_009699435.1:11261-13779 GCF_000703405.1 Apaloderma vittatum
AGTCAGCCCATCGACAGCAAGGTGCATGCAGAAAAGCCACCAAAACCTTAGGTGTAAGCTTCACGTGCCAAATGAAAATCAGCATTTGCCATATAATTTCCAATGTATAAAGCACTGCAAACAGATAATCAAAGTTGGCAATCTACGTTAGTTAAGAACCAAACAGCTATTTGTTGCTCCCAATATGGTAAGCACCAGGAAGTCACAAAAGAGAAGTCAGAATGGAGAAGTCACGATTATAACAAAAATCAAAAAAGGGAAGACTAGCAATAAACTTTACAGCCAACAGGGGAAAGAAGAAAAAAAAATAAGAAAACAAGAAAGAAAAAAAAAAAGAGGAGAGAGGGCAGAGGAGATCCAAATTACCTGGAATATTTAAATATTAGGTTAACTTACGTTCCATGCAATAACGGATCGAAAGGTGGATGCTGGGCTCCATACACATGTTGAATACTAAAGGAAAAGAAAGAGAGTTGTCACAAAAACAATAAAGACATTTGGGGGTTCTCTGTGTATTAAATAGCTAATAATAAACAGAACGGAAATGTTCCAAGAATTTTCCATTTCAAAGAATTCCACATACCACTAAAAATAATGAAGCCGAAACTTAAATGTATGCTAAAAAAGTAATTGAAATAAAATCATTTGCCAAACCAGAGCTCTTTTTGAGGCCTAGAGTAACTTAGGCTGACTTATTTTTTTGACCATGAGTTGAAACAAGGAAAAAAAGTTAACTGCAATAAGAATTTACAACGTTTTTACATTATTTTTCTCTTTTTCGATTTACCATTTCCTCATTTATCTCTTGCAAGAATATAGAAATTCTCAAAGAAAGTCTGTAAAGATTTAATCTTCTAAGCACCTTTGTCACCCAAAATCCAATCAGTCAATTCTTAACTGTTACTGAAGTATAATGCCTATAAATTCAAAGAAAAATGCAAAAGATGCCACGCTAAAGAAAAAAAGCCATAGGAAGATTAAACCCAAATGTTTTGAAATAAATAAGCTTCCAAAGACAGATTTATTCACAACAATTTCTAACAAAACAGGATAATACTGTGTGACTAGTAGAAACCATGTAAAAGAAGACAAACATGCCCTCTGGCAAATCAAAATCAGACCATAAATAAGTCTGATCTGAGTAAACCTGAGACAGAACCAAACCAAAAAGACTGCAGTCACAAATTCTGAGAGGGACTTATGCTACAGAGGCAGCATTAACAGTAGTGAAATTAGCCCTAGAGATGGTTGAAAGTGGTGGTTTATCAACTCTTACTATCGATTTTTATGTGCTTCCCTGCAAATCAAAAAGTCAGTCCACCACCACCCTTTCTACATGACCGTACACCACAAGCTCTACAGGCAAGTCTCTGTGCCCTCCTCTGCGCTCACATGAGGGTCAGAACTCATTTTCCATTGTGGCATATTGACAGACTCTGCCTTCTCCTTCTCCACTCTACAAATGATTGTGATGGGAATCCAGTCAAATACAAAGCAAAGACAATGCTCTCCACATCATAAAAAAAATAATAAATAAATAAGGCATATTCTCCACAATGCCCTCATTTTTCCACCTGTCTGCAGTTGCCTGCAAATTAATTACGCACACCTATTCATAGACCCTGTGTAAGCAAGGAGGGTCAAAAATGTTTTACCTCCAAAGGCCTCAGCAAAGTTACATAATGAGAAGTTTAGAGAGACAGTTAGAGTTGGACTCAAAAGTGTTAGCTTATAACTTGAGAAGCAAAACTACTACCAGTTAGCGTTTACGGGTAACTGAGAAAGGAAGAAGTTCACTGATGAGCTGGATTACTTTCCTGAATTCAGGGTCAATGGTGTGAAGTATCTACTGTTCTCAGTTCCTGTTCTCTGAGAACCAAGAACACCCATCATACTTATGAAAAAAGAACATAAGAAACTGAATTATTGTATTGTGAGATCAATTTAGGCATAGGAGCAGAATATTAAGTAACCCCCTGAACATGTGTTCCCCGTCCGACAAAATGTTCAAAAGCAATGGGACTTCAGGGATGGATTCGCTGCAGGTTTTGAGCAAGAGGATGTTTGTAGCTCTCAGCAACGACACAAAGACTGGGTCTGCTGTTCACGCGTACAGAAGAAAGTTGAGACATTTGCGATATTTCAACACATCAAGCAGAAACTACATCATAGCTGTATGCCCACACAGAGCAGCTCCCCGAGCAGTGCCTCAAAACTCCCTAACTTGTATCAAGTCACAAAACGACGTAACTTACAGCATTCGTAGGAGGTACAAATACCTTTCCACACCCACAGTTTTCCAGGGCACACTTCCCCCAAATCCCGCTGACCGGGGCCCAGCGCCGGGCTGGACAGGCCCGTTCAGACCCTGATTTAACGACTCCTCCGACAGGGGCTATGGCGGACGCTCACTGGGACCGCCAGGTCACCGGAGCCGCCCAACACCAACACGCTCCGCACACCCGAGGACGCCACGAACACCGACCGGCCGGACCGCTCCCTACGGGGGCCGCAGGCG
>NW_009699436.1:0-76856 GCF_000703405.1 Apaloderma vittatum
TATTTATTATATAGAGTTTATTTTTAATGAAATATGTACAGGCCAGATAGGCATTTTGGAAGCTTTAGGCTCTGTAAGCATTAAAATGGCAAAGGCCACTATGAACCTGTGGTAAATTCATGCAAGTAAATATAAAGGTGCATGGATAAAAAAAAACAAACAACAATAAAAAGGTAATAATAATAATAATAATAAAAAATTCTAGTGACCCTCATGTACTAGGCGACAATCTCTTTTGTGCCCGTATTATTGTACAAGTATGCACACCACTCATGACACTGAGTCCTCACTCTTCTGACTGCTTGTTTCATAGCTTACCCCCAGAGGATTAAAGAGAATACTGGGTCTTCAACTTTTTTTATGTGTCTGTAATAATTCCTCTCTGATAAAGTGACTTCTTACATCGTTGTAAACTTCATAGCTGTGGCAAATACAGGGATTGGAATATATTCTACTTGTTAAAACCTGTTGCAGATTATACCAAAGCTAAATGATAAATATGCTTTTTTTCCTTTCTTTTTTTTTTTTTCCTAAGGCAGAGTGCCAGAACTGACATAAATAGTATCAACAATTGTACTAATTTTAAGATTCCACAAATAGCACATAATGGTTTCAGAGGGCAAGAACCAGGTTAACAGAATCACTCTTGTAAAGATGTTTATTTGTGCATTTGACTATCTACTACGAAATTATACAAGTTCCACAGGGGTCATTGTAACATCTTTTATGGAAAATTGCTTTCAGTGTGAACTGTCATAATACATGATATTAGCACCCTTCCTAAAGTAAAACTTGCAAAATGAAATTAATAAATCTGTATCAATAATGACAATGAGGGGGACAGTATTAGACTTCTTTTTTTTTTTTTCCTAAAGTATACTCAAATATTCATGATCTGTAAGTGAGCTGATAGTTTGTAATCTTTAAGGGATTGTAGCAGTTTGATCAACAGTTACCATTTGGGACTTAACCCTTAGGAAGAGGCATTTTTTCCTGAGTACTCTGAAGGAGCAAAAAAAAAAAAAAGAGAGATAGAAAAATGATGTAAGGCCCATCTGACAGATGCATTTTGTAGTTGTTGTATCCCTTAGGATTTGAATCTGGTGCCATTACGCTGAGTGTAACCTTTGCCATTGTATCTGTTGGGAGCGTGACTGGTCCTGATACCCCGGCTCTCTGCAGAGGCACAGAGGCTGAGCACAGGCTGCTTGGGAGGAGCTATACATGCGTTTGTAGCCTTTTTGTAATTAATTTTTCCTCTAAGGCACTCTTGTCCATGCGATATGTATTATTTGAAAATTAATTCTGTTCTGGAAGAACCTCTGGCTTGGTGTCCTGAACGAACGTGACCTTTCTGTACTTGAGCAGGTAGGAGGGGCCACGTCTCGAACGGCGATATCAATCATCTTAAATAAAGATATGTAAATGGCATTAGCTGATTTGTAGGATGCAGTTAGACGTACTTGTCTAGGGACTGTTATTGCCTGGGAATTCACAGCCTTGACGGCAGCCCATGAGGTTTTTTTTAACCCTTCAGTTTGGCTGCTGCGGGTCAGCTGGGGGCTGAACTATTTGGGCAGGTGGTGCAAAGCCATGCTGGACCATAGAAGAAGAAAGTGAGCTTCTGGGGAGGACTAGGGATCATTTCTCAGTGTTAAACAGATCAATCCAACCACAAGAAGGAGGTTTACAACCCTCTGCTTTTTCTGTAAGTCTGACATACACCAGGAAATTAATCACAGAAGTTGAAAATACTACGCATCGAGGCCACAGTTTGGAGTCTCAGTGTTAAATCAACTTGGATTTTTAGTCATAGGCAAACCATTACCACTAGTTAACATGTTTTATTTATTTTTTTTGTATTTTTCTAAAGAAAGGATTAAACCCAAGAAAAATGTCATGAGTTTATGGCAGTCCATATAAATAAACTGTAACCAATTTACTCAAATAACTCATAATGGTGTGTAAATACTGACTTTATGTAAATATAGAAACATGTAATTTAACATAGGCATTATTGCAAGACTAGATAGTCCAGGAGCTGGCAGTTTGCCACTCCCTGCAGGTTCACCAGGTCAAATTCAGCTTGTTTTGGGTAGCAATCAACAGATTCTGTTCAGTCAGTTGTGTAAAATGAGTTATTTCTGTTTGTTTTCTGGTGGAGGATGGGCAAAACCCATTGTCACTTGGGTGTTGCTTAGCCACTTCGCCGAGGCGCAAAGAGGTAACGGATGCCCTCCTGCTCCTTACAGGATCCTGCTAAAACGGGGCCGTGGGGAGCTGACATGGCAGAGCGGGGAGGGGCTCGCAGAGCCTGTGCTGTGGACAAACAGAAGTCTTCATTTTCTAGTGCTGTTCATCTGGCACCTTTCTCGAGCACTAAAGTTCACTTGGAGACAAATCTGAGGGAAAAACGAAAGAACAATTGGTGTTATTTACTTGATATTCTGTAATGGTGTGTAAATACATACAGAATTCTGTAATTTGTATAAATACATTGCTATAGAATTTTGAAAATTGGTATTATTTGCTTGATGTCCCTTCAGAGATTTTTTTATAACCATGCACACGTGTAATAATGGGATTGTAAAAAAGTTCTTCTTTCTTATTCCTAGAAAGGGTGTGAAAAAAAATCCAGGAAGACTAAAACCATCAACATTTTCTATGTCTTTTTGCTAAATTGGAAAAATGTGGGGAGATATCTTTTTTTTGGCAAGAATCGTATTAACATTTCACCCAAAGCAGATCTGCCTGGGCAAGCAGCGTGGGCAGAAGGTTGATGAAGACCCAGAGCAGTGTTATTTTATGGGCTGGTTTTGAACTTCATCTGGCAACGTGTCAGGCAGTGCTCCCAAACTTCCATGGGGTGGATGAAACGTGGCAGAGCTGGGCAGTGCAGAGAGTGGTAAGAGAAACATCAGAGGAAAATTGTCTTAAATTGTCACTCAGTGCAGAACTTTAACTGGAAGGAAAATAGAAAAAATATGCCTTTCACAAATGACTGAGTGTAAAATGTGGAAGCTGGAGATGGGACTCTCTCGTGTAAAAAGTCAAGCATTGCTCTTGTTCCCCTAGGAAAAGATAAATACATGTTTAATAAACAAATAGGAGGGAGTTGAAAAGACTGTATCCAAGGCCATCTCTAAGTTTCTTTGGAATATGGCAGGAGGTAAGAAAAGATGCATCCCCATCATGTCTTTCAGAGTCTCTTGCATCATCTTCTTAGCTTATGCTCTGCTCTGCATACTCTGGTATCAAGTAAGGATGCGAATAAAAGGTCCAGCATTTTCACCTGTGATTATTTATTAATGAAGGATGTAAAAGACAGTTGGTGATGATAAACAAAAAAGTGCAGTTGCGCAGGGTGTCTTGTCAGCTCAGTTGCATGACGTTCAAAAGCAGAAAATGTTTCTTTGTGTTCAGGAATTTTAAAATGAGAGTAATAATCAAGTTACATCTGCAAAGGAGTTTATAATATCCAGTCTTGTTGCCTTTTTCCATGATGGTTGTATATCTTTAATAGTTTGTGTGGCTTTTCTTCTACCTGGTGACATTGGAAAAGACTTACGTCTTTCATTCGTTACTTCTGAAGTCCAGCTGTCTTTGTATAATTTTTCAGAGTTATTCTGGTCTGAATCCCAGGGCAAGAAAGTCACCACGTGATCCTGGGTTAGGACAGAAGATCACATGTGTTACGAAGATGCTGTTCTTGTGCTCAGAGTAGCTGGTATAGTCCGTTGGATGACCTTGTCTTATTGCAGCTATCACACAGAGGGCTACAACATTATTTGTGCCTTAGTATATTATGCATTGTTGTTATCATAGGAGAGATCTTTTCGAATGATTCTCAAGTCATGCCGGCTTTATTAAATTCGCATCTGTGTCTTGAACACACAATCACAAATATCCTGTCATGGAGATCAGTACATAAAGTAAATTTTAGCTCCATATTGCTTTGTGATGCAGAGAGGTTTCACCTCATAGCAGAAAAAAATTAGATGATCTCTTTCTCTTTAGGTTGAGGGAAGTTATTTTTATGTGCAGTACTCACAAGTAGCAACTACAACACAGTCAAAAGAATTCTGGAATTAGACTAACCTGTCAACACGTTTCTCACATTTCTGTTTTCTTGAGAAATCACAGACCATCAAATCATGGTGATATGCAAAATATGCCTTGTAGATTTTTCCCCCCATGTCCAGAGGCCCTAGATTTAGGTATATCTTACTGTTGGAGGCAGTAAGTCTAGGTGAAAAGAGCATTTCTATAATGTTATAACTCGTTCATTTTATTGACAGCTGCCCTTCCCCCTGCCAAGTGCAGCTTTAGTCAAAATTATTATTATTCCTACCCTTCTTGAGATAATACATGTAAACATTGAAAAGTGTTTTGAAATATTCCCTCACAGCTGAACTCTTGAATGCGTACTTCTTTCTTTTGTATTTCTTATGTAAAATAATTTCTATTGCTTTTCAGAATCCTTTATGCTTGCAATGGATGTCCCACATGCATTGCCTTAGTTACAGCCAAATTATGCACCTCTGTATTCTTTCATGAAGCAAATTTTCTCTTTCTGGACCTCTTATGTTTAGGCAGGCAGGGCAGTAACTTCTCAGTGAGGATCCTTATTTTTTCCTTTCTCTTCTTCCTGCCACAGGCTTTTTCATTCATGGACTCTAGTTAGTGTCAGAAGCCTTCACAAAGAACCTACGTGGTAAGACTGTACATCCCCTTTTATCTTCATTCCAGGGAAGCAGAAGACTCGCTGGTAATGATGCTCTGTGCATTTTTATCCTTGAGACACTCTCTGGTTTGACTCCAGATGGAATCAATGCTCATATCTTCTTCTTTAGGACGGTTTGGTTCTTTATCTCCCCTGTTGTCCTAGTAGGGACATTAGAAGATTGTTCCATATATAAAGACAATTTTCTCAGATGTGGCATATCCATTTCCATTTTTCTTCCCACAGTGTTCTGCGTAACCTGTTTGCTATCCATTAAGATCAGTTAATATCTAAAGTCTATTGTAGACATCACCTTGTTAAATTGAAATCTCTTCATCAGCTGCTTTATATTACTTAATCTTCATAATTCATTTAACCATGATGATTTGACACGTGTGTTAAAGATGCAAAGTTTGTCTTTTAGTCACTGTTGTAAGATCTGAATGGTTTTCTGAATAACGAAAGTCACATACATGACCCCAGTTCCAGTAAGGATTTTTTCCTCACTGTCGTTCAGAGGAAAGTAGTTCCTTTGGCCTCAACGTACATGAAAATCACTCCCAAATGGCCTGCTGTATCACCTGCTCTCCTGTATTGGCTCTCTTCCTTTCAATAAAGAAATCCCTTTTCCAACTTGTTATTTTAGCTACTTCTTCCTATCATCTTAATCTTCCTAATATAATTTTGTGATATTTGAGTGTCAAGGCAGATACTGTCAAAGAAACCTGTATTTTGTAACTGTGATTGGGTCCAATGTACTCCCATTTCTAATGAAGTCAATTTTTATTCAGTAAAAAGAATTGGAAGAAACAGTGAAGGAAAAGAAAACTACATGTTGTTACCCCTTATCTCAAGTAGGTTTGAAGGAGAGCTAATGTGAACTTGCTCGTGCTAAGATCCCTCTTAAGAGATTTCCATAGTCTGTCTTTCTGGAGTTCTGTAATGTCTCATTATTTTCCAAGTGATATTGTCCACCACCCTAGCAAAAGCTTTTTTCAATGTTTATGAAGCTCAGGTATATTGAGCTCCTTGAATACTCTGCTAAGAGGATGTTCTCATACATTGCCATGACCACTGACAATTTGTGTTTCTTGAAATTAGCCTCCTCATTTCCAAGCTGAATGTCTCCTGCTGGTTTCAACCTCCTGCCAAACTGCTGCTTGGTGTGGAAAGGAAAATGATGTCTCTTGGTTTATTGCACTATATAAGGAATTTCCTCAGGAAGAGACCACATTCCTTGTTCCTGGACCATATGAAAGAAACTTCCATAGAATTTGCACTTCTTATCTTTCCCACCTCGGACCATACTCCATGCACTTAATTAATGTTTCTGTTTTTATGGCCTTATTATCTATCTGAAAACTGCACTGGTGGTGTATACCAGAAGGCTGTTCTGAGCAGAGTGGTGTTTTCCTCCTGGACCACACATTTGCCCATACACATACTGTGTACACTTCACCTTTATACTGGTACACTTCACCTTCTCCCAAGGATGTCTAGAAGTGTCTTGTAGCCTTTCTTCCCTTTAAGCCAAACATCCCTGCTTGGTTAGATTAAGGTAGGGTGTCCCACCCCAAGAGTATCCACACTATCCTGCAGAAGCATCATGGAAAACAGGCAAAGTTTTTGTCTCAGTTGTCAGCAACTCTCTTTGCTATGTACACATGGTGGCTGTGACTTGCTAAAAAAATAATAAAGAATCTAGATGAACAACAGGCTTGAGAGTAACGGCAAACAAGCTTATTTACAGTTCCTCTCCTGCATTACTTAAAAATCAACCAAGATTCTCTTGAGATACTGAATTTTGAGTTCAAAGTTGTATTACTTGTAGTCATAGTTTCAGTTGTAATAGTCAGGTAACTGCTCCACAGCTTATAAAGCTTATAAAGCTGAACACTGGTTTCTTTCTCGACAGTAATGCGATCTGTCTGCAGAAATGTAGTCTTGGACACCGTATTCAGCTGTTACATGGGTATGCAGAGCCTTTAACGCACTGTAAAAGTTCTTACTACCCACCTGCCCATTAAACCTTCCCCTCAGCTACCCGTTGCCCAGCTGCAGGGTTCAACTTCCACTGGGGCAAAGTTCTTGCTCAGCCAGCCTCAGTCACTTGCCTGTGCCGCAGCGAAAGTCTCTCAGAAATCGGGGAAGCCATGTCCCTCTGGAGAGGAGAGAAAAAGGCTGTAAAGAGAGAAGTGGAGAAAATACTAAGAAGAAGTACAAGGGAGGTCCTGGGTTTGCCAGGGAAAACCCTAGCATGGGCTAGAAGCAGGGACAGAGATATACCACAGAAATACAAATGTTTCTTCTCCCTGCTTTGTCCTTCTCCCCTAAGCACACTTGTTCTTCTTCACTTTCCAGTGATCATGAGTTGTAGCTGAAGTAACTGATGCTTCTTGGTGACTTTAGAAGATCATGCACTGCACACCTTTAATGAGTAATCCATCTCAAGGGTTAGTTCTGTAATTCAAGTGGCAGTAAAAAGATTCAGACTACAGAAGAGGGTTTGGTTTGCAAGCAGACCTGCCTTGCCACCATTAAGGGACTGTTTTTCCATATACTGAGGTCTGTAACAGCCTCGCAGTTGAGATGAATGGGTGCTGCAGAGCCTGGTCTGCTGACTTGTGTGCTTGGCTTTGGTGGTGACAACAAAGGTGTCTGGTGAGCTGGGGCCGTGCCTGGCATCAGGAGACCTCTGTGTTCCTTCTTTGGAAAATCCTTAGGTAGCCATAGGCAACTAATGAAGGTGTGGGCAATTTGTTCTTAACCTATCTTCACATAAAAGAGTTTAGAACTAAGCTCTGAGTTGGAGGAAACAAAAACCTGTACAATCAGTATAACTAAAGTAACTAAAGAATCGGGCTTAACAGTGAGAAAAAGTAGGATAGTTTTCCTTTCTTTCATAGTGCTGCTCATCACAGACATGAATCAATGGTTTCTGTAGAGATGTTCCTCTTATTAGGTTCATGCTCATTTGCTGCTTGGTCCCCAACAGATGGTTAGGATGCATTATTAGAGCTATAGCCTGCTGTAGCAATAAATAAATAGGATAAAAACAACATTATGAACATCACATAGGATAAAAATATCAAGGAAATAAGATATGGTTAGTTCTAGATTGGCCTGGACCAAAAATAAAATGGCTAAAGAGGGACATCTTGTTGACATTAGGCTTCTTTCCCCAGTGATGTCCCTGGGACCTGCTGTTGTCTCTGTGGGCAGCAGCGGGCAGCAGGCAGGGTCACAGTGCCCCAGGGACACTCTCCTTGCCCTTGATTCACCCCTCCTTGTGTGCTGGGGTCAAGGACTGGTACAGGAGGGATGTGGTGGTATCAAGGACCAGCTCTCCCAGCATCCATGTGCTCGAGCAGTGGCACTGATGGGCAAGACCAAAGCCATTCTGATGCTGGCATCAACCCCTGAGCTCTCTTTCAGCAAAAGCTCATTAGATTTCAATATTAGCATTCAGTTTAAAAATTGGAGTTTCTCCTAGAGTTAAGATTTGATTAAGGTAAATGGGAAAATTTATGCCCCAGTGTTAATTTCTCAAGCTATCTGGCATGTCCCCAGAGTTTTTTCCCCTTCTTTGTATTTTACTGTACAGCAGCTTTCCATGAACTGTATCTGCCTCTTCTCCTTCCCACTTTCAAACTGAAAATTTGTGTCTTCAGGTAATTAGTGTGGACAGGTTTTAATCATGTCCATAAGGCTGATGCCTAAATTAGGGCTTTTAAAGACTGACAGAAAAAACAGTGTGGTTCTTCTAGGAACAATGGAGGAGGTGGGAGGTTAAGGAAAGAAGCTGGCACTTTAGCTTGCTTCTGTCTCCTCAAAGAGCAGAAAGAGTCCCTTTATAATCTCTCCAAACACTGACCATCGAGTATACCAGTGTCTTATCACTTGAGGTGGTAGCCAGCTATTGAGCTGGAACCAAAATGCTTCTGCTTTCAATGATTCCTTCTCAGAGATGTTTGTTATGATGCTGGGAAATGTCTGAGCTTGTCACATGTTGTGTTTTATAGAAGGCTCAGACAATGAATTCACCTTTCTTAAATTGATTCTCCTGCCTGAAGCAAACAAAGAAACTGCCATTAGACCTTTGCATTTTCTGGTATTTTTTCCTCATCAGGAGCTACAGCTTTCATAGATCTTGTAACACTCACCATTCCTCTGCTCACCTCCTGTAAGAGTAGGTAATTCTTCATCTGTTGAACCTTATGTTGCCACTCATGCTCTGACCATGAAGCTTCATGCTCCTGTTCCTGCCTGGCTAAAAGATGTGTGTTCTCTGTGAGCAGGCAAAGATATTACTCATCCAAATAGAACAGCTCCTGTTGAGATGCACAAGAACCTTCTTCTTCACTTTCCCCAACATCACAAGAAATCCCGGGCCAAGAATCTGACATTCAAACTGGTGGAAACACAAACGTGCTCTGCTGAGGTAACAGCAGGATAAATCAAATTCAAAGACTGAGATTGGCTCAGTCTTTTCTGCACAGCTTGGCTGAACTGGCAGTATTTTAGCAGCTCACCTGCAGCCGTCCTTGGGAAGCAAAGTCACAGCACAGCCACCAAACTGCCCCACATGAATACACTTGAAAATAGTGGATTGTCACCCTACCTAAATAGGTTGTGGCTCTTTGTGTAGCAACAAAGCTGAAGGGCTTTGATCAGTAATAGGAAATATTTGTTTTGATAGCAGTCTTAAATATAAATCAGACTATGAGATTTTGAGCAGAACTTGGCCCTGAATTGCTTTGAAAAATCACAGGGAACCACGTGCAATTGCCTGCTCCATTTTCCTTCAAGGAGGAAGGACTGCACTAGATATTGGTTCTGGGAAGACATGGATGGGGACATCTTCAGAAAATGGGAAAACACCCAGGTAGTTTCCATTTTGAGACTAATGTGTTGCACAGGAGTTTTGGAAATAACCTGCGCAAGCTGAGTCATTGCACAAGGACTGGAACAGTAGTTGATGAGCAAATATCTGAATGCATATTGTAATTTTGGGAGGCACTTGTTTAAAATTGCAACTGCACAGCCTGTATTTGACTATATGCTTAAGGAAAACATAAAAGTTTATATGCTTAAGGAAAACATAGCAGAATATTCAATTTCTGAAACTAGACAAAATAAATCTAAAAAATATACCCCAAAAGTGTGATGCTGAAATAAAGAAGCACGGGAAAAATTTATTGCCCTTTCAAAGTTTTGGCTTTAAAGTTTTTCCTAATCTTTTTGGAGATGAACATTCAGTGCTGAAACTCTTGTAAAACATAACTCACTTGCTCCTGAGTTCTCTAAGTCATTGGAAAATTGACTTAAACATCAACCTGTAAAATGAATAGCTACTTAGTGAGCTGAAGCAGAAGGGTTCGAATGGCAGCGGCTCTGCTGTTCAGACCCTTCTTCTTCAGTTCACTAAGTAGGTGTTTTATTTAAAAAGTCTTGGAAGCATCTTGGCTTCTCCTCAGTTTATTTTCTGTTCTCATCTTGGCTCAGGTCTCATTGTCCCTGTCCTTCAGGCAGCTGTAGGATGCTCATCTGCCCTTGAGGGTCATTTGTTGTAACTTTCTGGGTAATTCTCTAGTTTGGACCTTCTCTGTTTTCTTGCTGTCCATCTTGAACTGTAAGCGTGTGGTGCAAAACTGAGCACAGCATTTCCTATTTTTTATGCACTGCAGACATGCCCCATGTCCTTTATTAAAAACAAAGAGGCTCCAGTGAGTCGAGTCCTTTTCATACCACAAGATGGAATTATTGAACCCTCATCCTCTTCCTTGTCCCTGCTTTAAAGTGTTAGATTAGAGCATCATGTCCAACTATTTAAGCATATCAAAAGGTGGAGATCTGCTATAAGTGCTTGGCTGACAGGATTAAATCTCTGCACTCACTGCAGATTGTGATGCAGCAGAGTGTGTTTGTCCCAGCTCCTTCGGAACAAAGTGACCTTCAGTAGCAAAATCCTTTCTCTGAAAACAAAATAACATTCATTTGGAATGCTAATTAATCTGCAGCTAGCAGGCTCGGTTTTAGTTTGTGTTCATGACACCACGTATTTGTGGAGAAGCAGTTGAAAAAGGGTCCATACTCACTGTGGAAAATGGACCAAAGGAATTTTAGGTGAACTTTTCCCATTTTCTTTCTGTAAAAAACCCCTTGGTTTTACTTGAGTTTTTGAACTGCCAGGTTTTGGGCTGACCTGTCTGAATTGCATGAAAAGGTAGCTGAAAAGCAAAGTACAGAGAAGTAGGTCAAAATATAATTTCCCTTCATGGGATATTTATTGCTTTAGTGCTACAGAAACTCCCTCACTCCACGTTGCAGCCTGTGGGGAGGCAGTAGCTGTGAGTCCAGGCATGTGGCATCAAGGTGGGCAGTGCTGCAGCCCACCGAGATGGACAATGCTGCTGCTCTCAGAGCCTACCTGTGTGAAATGGGTTCATGGGTATGCAGGGAAGCTTGAGGCTGGAGGCCAGCACACAAAGTGGTCCTCAACACCCAGCCCACCTGGACCAGCAGAGGGGCTGGAGAAGCACGGAGGCAGAGCTAGCAACTCCTGGCGGGGGGGATGCAGTTGGAGCATCTTTGGGGGCACGGGGAAGGGTCCCATAGGCTTGGAGATGGGCTTCAGCTCAGCTCCTGCTTAGGGTGCCCTTTGCTTACCCTTCTTTTTGCCACAAAAAGGTACCTACCAAGGCTGATGATTCAACTCTGAAAGTCAAACATTATGACAGCTGCCAGGCATAACACTGGGTCCTGTCTTACATTCCAGGTTTCTTTGACTGCTGCTGCAGTGAGTAAGCAAAAGCGAAGTCCTGACCCCAAGAAAGACGAGCAGCATGAGTCGGGATTTGTCTAAGCAAGTTCCCTTCTATTAGGTCTTTGCCATTCTGTAAACTCAGCCACCTCTCCTGCTGGGACAGAAAAAGGGGCAAATTAAGCAAACTGTACAGTTCTGCTGCTGTAGATACTGGGTGTTGTCAGCATTTCTCACCCTTCCCAAGGGGATTTTTCTTCTAATTCCTGATGCCCTAAGTAAGATAGACAGAGAAAAATACTTGGAGGGCAGCACTGCTCCTGACCAGGTACAGCTTATCAAGCAACCTGCAGGAGCTCAGCTGCTGCTTAGTTTTGTTTCTTGGGCCAGGGACTGTCATAATTTTCTGTCTCAGACAGCAGTGACCACCCAACCAGGCTTTAGCAAATAAAATTCCACAAATACATTCTGAAAAATGTGAACATAATACTCATGAAGGACTATTAGTGTGTGCAGAAACTATGCAGGGTGCAAATACACCTTTGTCCTGACCTACAACATTCCTCTTACTTCAGTCCTAATGGAGACGGCCAATTACGGTTTTATGATATACATTAGGGGGTGAGTGCTTTTTGTTGCTTTTTGTGCCGATCAGGGTTTTGCAGTTGGCTTCAGCAGGGTGTGAGCTTCTCTTTTTTTGTATCTAAAAAGAGGGAAGCTATACAAGTTACTCTACCAACTAATTTAATTATAAATATACACAAAGGTCACAGTTATTTCAAAATGATGCAATTTTTTTTTGGATCTTGACATACTATATCAAAAAATACATACTACAAATGTGAAAAAAATATTCTTAGGGCATTGTACAACAACTAGGATTATTTATTACTGGAATTCTTAACATTAAACCCTATAAAATGAAAAGACTCCATCTCAGAGGCACAGGAGTCCTCATTTGCTAGTAGTGGAACACCAATAGTAACAGAAATCTTCCGTGAGAAAATTGAGCTTAGCTAGACAGTTCAAGAGGACAGTCCTGTGTGGACTCCTCTCACTTTGCATACATTTTTCTTCCACGGAGAGCAAAACAAAATGGCAAAATTCAAAGGTGGATCTGGTGAATTCCTGCAATCAACAAGGAGGTTGAAAGGACTGAGGCAAAAAATGTTGAATTGTTTTGTCATTACGGCGGGCCAGAAAGAGCAAATTTGTGAGTTACTGTCTGATACAACATTATTTTAAAACTGGGGGAAACAGGAGATGGCATTTCCCCCTCACAGGCTGAACAGTTACCTAAGGTAACAACCATCTGAATGTGGCAGCAGTGGACCTGATGTATCCTAGTTTGATGCCATTTCAGTTGCAAAAAAAGAAATGGGGACCTGAGACCTGCGTGTCTGGAGTCTGCGTTACAGGAAGGGCTCGGTGCTACAAACAGTGCATTCTTTCCAGCTCTATACTGGCTTTGATTTTTCTTGTATTTTCCATTTGACAATATCTTTCTACTTACTGTTAGCATAGGTATGGTATTTCCTGTATGGGATCACCATATTTTACCCCTAGGTTCACCTACAGCCTCCAGCTAGATGGACAGAAAGATGGACAGCTGAGGTGAGAGTTTTCTCTGCCTCATCCTGATGTGAATCGTTCTGCATCCAGTGTTAACAACCCTGTGAGAAATCCCCCAACAGTGGAGCAGCAATACAGCTTTCCTGAATTTATTCAGCCCTTACCAGTTTGACCTTTCCAATGCACATGTTCCCCTTGGAATACCTGTCCCCAAACCACCAGTAATACTTACGCTTTCAGGAGAAGCAGCCGCAGGTTGCTGTTTCTAAGAACACCACACTTGCGAATTCCTAGAACACTTTTGCTCTGTGTAAGTAAGCTGGGAACGTTGTTTTTCTAGACAGAGTATGGGAAGGACAACCCAGTGCCCATCTACTCAAGTCCTCTGGAATGTGAATAGATTTCCAGCACGGGGCTGAATACTTCTGTTTGTTAACTTAGTGGAAACCACTTGGCATAGGAACACGTTCTAATCATGATGCAGGCGTTTGAAATTAATACAAAGCACTCTCGCTGGCTGGGGATCCAGCTGCTGAAAGGACCTGTGAAACCAAACTCCTTTTTTTTTTTTTCAGGTTTGTCCACTAGAAAAGGTTCTAGAAATTCAGTGCTGCAGATTTTTCATTTCTGCTCTGTCAAAAATGATCCTGGAAGGTATCTGTCCCAATGCACCAAAATATTTTTAGCCCAGACATATTATGCAATGCTGAGCCTCAAAATGCAGGAGTTATCTAATTAATCAAAATAATTCCTCAACATTTTTGCCATGTTAAATTTTGTCAACTACCAACAATTTCCTGGAATTTAGAGACACGAATATTCAGAAAACTGCTGTGTTTCCTTTCTCTTCACACCTAAGTGGCTTCAATGAGACCTTATTGCAGGCAGAACCTGTGTCTTCAGACAGTCCTTGAAGTGCAGACACTGCAAGAGTTTTTGTGTTCAGCTTTCTTCAGGTTCACAGTTACCTGTGTTTTTGTGCTTGACTGGCACAGGGACACAAAGCAGGACAAAGAGGAACCTTCCTAATGTAGCTTCTGTGAACTATTGATTTTTATAATGCCAAAATTCAGCACCATGTAAAATATATCTTAATGTATTATGTTCCTTTGTTAAGAACATACACTTTAGAGTAGGACTGCTCCCAGCTCCCTTAATGCTCTCAGCTCCTGTTCTAAGTTCAATCCAACTTCAGCTGCCACAGCAGCTGCTGGAGCTGAAAAATGACCACGATGCTTCTAGTTCTCAGTGAGCAGCCGTGAAAAATATATTGAGAGCTGAAGCTTGGAGGAGAAAGTATGATGAAGCTGGAGTAGCATGAGGGTGAAATCTAGTAGTTCATGAATTGCTGGCCAAAGTGAATCCATTTTCTTCCCTAAAGCAAAAGGATTTCATTTTGCATCAACATACTTATAACTGATCAGAGATCTTCAAGGTTTCCCAACATCTGATATTTTTGCTTTAGATTTCACAGAATCACTGAATGTTTGGGGTTGGAAGGGACCTCAAAAGATCATCTAGTCCAAACCTCCTGCCAGAGCAGGATCACCTACAGGAGGTCACACCAGGAATGTGACCAGGAGGGTTTTGAATGTCTCCAGAGAAGGAGACTCCACAACCTCCCTGGGCAGTCTGTGCCAGTGCTCTGTCACCCTCACAGTAAAGAAGCTTTTTCTAATGTTTTTGTGGAACCTTCTATGCATCAGCTTGTATCTGTTGCCCCTTGTCCTCTCACTGGAGACCACTGAAAAGCTGGCCAGAGGCAGGTCCAACTCCTACCAGGGGGTGGGGAAGGCTCTAGACATTTTGAAGTTTCTCATGAGTCTATTCCCGCTTTAACAAAAAACCCCACCAGACTCAAACCTATCAATAAATACAGTGAGCTTTGGTATTATAAATCATGGACACTCCAAATGCTGGATATTTTTCTAAAATTCAACTACAAACAAGTGTTATAGATGGATTTTTATATTTTTAACTAGATCTAAAAAGTAAATTCCTACACAAGTGAGTTGATTTTATTATAATTTGAAAAGGAAATAGAAGCCCAATGTAGGAATGGCATTCTGGTGGGGCTGGCCAGATGAGAAATAAAGATTACAGAGTAAGAAAATTATTTGCTCCTTTCTCCTTCTCACTGTCTTACTCTCTGACTGCATGAGGCTAGGGAACTGGAATAAAATGAGAAATCTGTCAATCTGCAGGGTGTCCTCTGCTTGACATTGGCTAAGACTGGAGAAGGTTATATGCAGCGCTGAAAGAGCCAAGTGGGATAATGAAGGGTATGAACATCTGAGCATTTTATACCGCCTCTCTACAAATGGGTTTAAGGATAACTTTGGGGAGATCCCAGGGTTTTCTTTGTGGCCAAGCATGTCAGAAGCTACTGCAGTGGCTTATAGGCATTTACATAGGCAGTTACATAAATGAATAAGGCAAGAATTCATGAAGTGGAAGTACCTCTGCCACTGGTGTCAGCTGTGGATTTGGACAACCGCTGCGGCTAAAAGGGGCTCAGCTGAGCAACCTCTCTGCTGCTGCTCCTTTTCTTTGGACACGCTTTCCTCTATCTCCCCGGCACTCTTTCATAAATAATTACAGAAAGGAAACTAAGATGAGTATGTGCTTCTGCAGCCTCAGCTCAGTCTGGTGTTATACATCATTCCCTCCTGGCTTATGTGCTAAACTGTCAGTGTAAGCAGTAGGTTGTTTTTATATTTAGAAAGTAATGTATTAGCTGAGTGGCAGTTCGTCTGGCACGTGGTTTGCTATCTTTCTTTGTCCAGCTTTGTGTAATTTAATTTTAGGAGGCAGCAATTTCCACCTTCAAAAGAACATCTCGGCAATGCTTTCTCCAGTTCTGATTTGTTAGAGGTTTTTAGCGAAGAAAGGTTCCTGCTTGTTGTGCACAGCTTGCCTGGTATAAGCTTTCTTCATTGCCTCTGAAAATGTCATATTGACTCCAGGGGAGCTGACACAGCATTCAGCGTGTCAGGCTGTACCCAGTCGTGGTAGCGCTGTCCCATTTGCCATAAATACTGAAGTATTGAGAACTTCATTAGAGCTCCAGTAAATGCTGCCAAGAGCCACCAGGAAAACACAGGCAAACAATAAAATACAGATATTATTCAAACTGATAACTTGGGAGAAGCCTCATTGCTCCCGGTGGGTGTAATAAGGTACCATTTAAGCTTAATCGCAGAATGAGGTGACTTTTGCCTTAGAGATTGCTAAAGCACCAGGAGATGCCAAAGATGCTGAATGTCCCTGTTGGGCTGGTGGGAAGGGGCTGCCTGGGAAGCTGACTTTGTGCAAACCTGTGTGGTGGCAGCTTCCGGTGTGGTACAAGCAATGGAAACCAGAGGCGAGTGGGTGGGGAGGGGCACAAGGTCTGTGGGGGAGTGGAGGAGCTTTTGAGGGACCGAGGCAAGGCATGATTTGGGGTGCCTTGGAGAACAGGACAATCACTGGGTCAGTGAGCAAAGAAGCCATCACCTGAGGTTTGAGCCCTGCTGGGTTAAGGGCAGCAGAGCTTGATGTATAGTCCTTAAATAAACAGGATTAGAGCAGAAAATAAAATAAATCCTTGTTTGTGTCATTCTTTCAATGGAAACAGCATGTAGGGTGCTGACGTTTGGCTGCCTACTCAAGTTGCAAGAAGTCTCGGTATTAAAGAACAGTGGAGGGAAAGGGGATATTCATAGATGGCAAATTCTTTAGAAATGGGGTGTGAAGCAGAAATAATTGGTGAAATTACAGGAGAGGAAGGGGGATTTTTTCCCAGTAACTGTTAAACATAAAGTAAAATTGAAAGTTCTCCTTGTGTCTTTTGTACATAGTGGAGGCCTGAGACCAAGCTGGTGGCAGAGGATATTCCAGTTAAGCAATTTGCAAACCAGAGATACAGTTATTGTGGAGACACTTTTAAGTCTGTATCAAGAAATGCTGCTCATAAGATAATCAGTTCAGCCTTCAATCAGAGCATATTCATTTCCAAAATTAAATATGTAGCCTGTTGCAGTGAGGGTTTTTGGAAATAACTTTCTCACATGCCGGTGGGTGTATGTCCTGCGGACACATGCCCTGAGAACACATGCCCTGAGACAGCTAGCCAGAAAGCGCTGGGTGTTGCGGAGAAGGCAGCAGTGGGGTCTGCGCTCTGCCAGACCTGGATGGGTTTGCCCATGCAGCAACAAAGCACAGCAGAGAGCTGCAGTGCAGCACGGAGAAGGCTGCATCACCCGGGGGAGAGCAAGCAGAGGGAATAACGCAACAGCAAGTAACCCGGCTGACTTACACTCAGCATGCCTGGCACCCATCTCAGTTTTTGCCCTGTGTTGGGTTTTTTTCTCATACTGTGGCAAGTTAAAATACTGCCATGCTGATGTGCTGAGCCTGTGGTGGGAGATGAGATGCTGCAAGCCAGGCTGGACCGCTAGCATTTCCCAGAAAGGTGGTAGCTGACAGCAGGTAGCAGTGCCAAGTATTTTTTTCTCAGCCGTTAATAAAACTGTGAGATTCTTTTTACAGCTGTGCAGTCCTGGAGAAGCTGGAGGCTTGTATGGATTTACACGATGGCAGAATTTGTCCCTGGGCGTATAGGAGGGGGAACTGTTAGCATTCTTGTACAAAGAATATGACCAGAGACAGCTGGCAACCTATTTCTGGTACTTACCACTTCAGTTTCTCAGATGACATCTGAGAGCACCTACCAGCATTTAATTCTCATTAGTGCATTCTTGAAAATTTTTGTCGTTCGCATGATGTGTGAATTCTGTGCCTCTTTTCCTTTGCTACACACTAGGAAAAAAATCATCATAGAAGACACCCATCCAACTGTTTTCTCCAGCCATGTAATTCCCATTGCTGTGTGCTTTGGTTTGCACGCAGCCATCACTGCCTTTAAATAGACAGTGTAAAGATTACTCCACCCTCCCCTTCCTTTGTCTCTCTGCTCTAAACATAAAGAAGTGAGGAATGAGCCAAAAACTGCCTCTTATGCCACAGTATATAAAGGATTTGTGGCAGCAGTCAATAAACTAAAAAATCTTGAATGCTATGATTTAAAGTTGTATAATAATGGATGGCTAGAGTTTACCAATATGTGATCCAGCGGAAAAAATAGGAGGGAGGTGGCCCACGCTGTCTGCTTTAGGCTATGTCAGGCTTCAAAGTGGGGTGCAATTCATTCCGCTTCAGGCAGGTACCTCCAGGGCATGCCTGAAGTGAGATGGAAACACTTTCTGGAGAACAGCCCTGCTTTGGAGAAAAGGATGGAGACAGCAGTTTCTGATGGCTTTGTGAGGAGGAGGGGAGAAAAGACTGGGCTAATGGGTGATATCCCTGGTGGTTTCTGTCTGCAGTGAGATGGAGGAAGGCAGCTTGTCCTAGTGATGAAAGGTCATGTAACTGTACTGGGGAGGAAGAAACAGAAATTCCCCCAGATCAAGAGGGAGGATAATATTCAGGTAGTGGTGAACGACTGTGAGCTGGATGGAGGCAGCTATCTAAAAAGGGACTGAATGTATAACCAGTGTGTGAAGGCTATCTGGCTTTCAGAAATGACCGGTGTTTCTCTCCAGCTTTAGCTGTTCTTTGTGAGGACTGTGCTTTCTATTCTCCTGCTTCTTCCATTTTATGCTTTCACTTTCAGCTTTCCCTAAATTCAGCTTTTATCTTGGAAAAGAAAGAGGAAGAATTCATTTCAATTCAAATGTGAGCTTGTGAGTGAAAGAGGACCTGTGCAAATCTGTTAAATCTCCAGATCTAGTTAGAATTTTCCACTTTTCAGCACTTTCCTATACTGAACCTGCCTTGAGGCTGAAGTCCTCTCATCTTGGGAACAAAGATGGGAACAAACAGGACAGTATCACACATTCATCCTACCTTGAGGAGGGACCCCTGGTAGCATGACCCTTCATAAGGTAAAGATATATATATTTCTATCAAACAGTACAGTGAGTTTCTTCTTAGATTTTGGTGGATATTTTTGGTCTCTGACTAAAAAGAAGAAAGAAGATGAGTTTTCTAACCCTAGAGAAGTAGTAAGGAAATAATCTCCATTCCAGTTGGTATAAAAATGGATTTTAAAACACGAAAAGTCACTCTGGCACATGGCAAAAAGAAAAGCAAGCTGACCTCATGTCTATCTTTTCCTCCTACTTCTATCCTCCAAGGTCGACCATCGCTACAAAGGAGACCTGGCCTACGCTGTAGGAGTGGGAGATGTTTTTAGACCTTTCCTGGCAAGTTATGTGCCCTTTGCAGCAGCTTCAAGTATCCCAGAGCTGCCCAGCTCTGCTGCAGCACCGAACAGAGCTGATGACTGAGGACTTCAGAGCTGTGTGCAGGGATCCCTGGGTCCCCACTGGACATGGGTCCCATGGAGTGGGTTCCTGTGTATCCTCTGGTGGAGGATGGGGATCTTGGGCTGCTGTGCAAGGCTCAGCTTCCTCTCCCAGAGGTGCGTTTGCCTCACTCACTCCTGGACTCCTCTGCATGGGAGTGTGTTTGGGGGAAATTCCCAAATATTGCAAAACTCTTTGCACTGAGACTAAAACAGTGCTAGTTTCCTCTTACAAATAAAGAAACGGTGAAGCGCACCTCACCCAGCAATCAGCAGGAGCAGCACCCATCTGGGTGTCGATGCATACGGGGTGCAGCACCCAGCACCTGGGAGCTCCATGCTGGCAGGACCCAAACCAGAATGTGAGCATTGTGAACACGAGTGAGACCCTCATTATTAGAGCCTTGCTCTGGGCTGCTCTTAGGGCTGCGTTACGTGCTGTTGTCAGAGTCCTACAGGGCAGGGTAATGATCTCTTTATTTGTGGTCACTAGGCTTGGAAAGTAGTTACAATGGAGAGTAGAGGGATCAGAGGCATTTCAGCAGTTCCCTTAGGATGTATTGCTATATGACACCTGATCCAGCCCCCTTAAAGGGCTTTGAGCACAGCTGGACTCTCCACAGAGGCTGACAGTCCCCCAACACCCATGCCTTTGAGACTCAGTTCTTTGGCAGTGATTTTGCTGGGAACCACTGTGTGTTGCTCCGAGGGGTAAAGTATGGTCCAGGTCCTAAGGTGGGCCCAGTGCTGCGTGTGCCAAATTCTTAATGAGTGCCAAATTCCCTGTGTGTGCCAAATTCCTCCTGTTGGAGAAAGACACATGACACAAGGCCATACACGGATATCACTGTCATTTGCATGACAAGGCTCTGTAATGTATTTCTGCACTGCTTACACCTACCCCATGTTTAAGCCCCAGAATGCATGCGTTCTATGCTTGATGTGTAACTTGTGCTGGTTTGGAGTCCAACCACATACAGTTATTTTTGGACCATCTCCCTCAAGATGCAAACCAAGCTCCCATTTTTGAGGTGAGGGATGGGCAATCCCAGCTTCTGCACAGGGAGAGAAGGGAAATGCGCTCTCGCAGTCCCTAGCAGCAGGTTTGTGGAGGAGAGGGCAGAAACCTTATTACTCAGAGGTTTTGGAGTTATTCTGGGGGAAAAAAAAGCCAGAAAGCATACAGTAGGAGCAAGCCTAAACTAGGAGGGAGGTGAACTGCCTGACCTCAGCAGGTGCTTTCTGTCCAGCTTTTGTGGAAGGAGGGTCGTGTTCTGCTTAGAGCAACAGTAATTAAGACTCTGAGGACAAGTTAGGAAAACAATTGCTGGGCTTAATAAGGCTGGACTGCTTGGCTGCCCAAAGGGCAGGGTACCCTCCTGAAATTCTCCATGGGAACATGGTGAGGGTGCCAGCCCTAGAGAAGCAGCTGCTTCAATGGCAGGGACTGGTGTGCTCCAGCAATGCCTCAGACCTCCTCTCAAGCAGCCTGAAGTTTTTAAAGCTGTCCCCTCAGGTGTGCTCCTGAACTGCAACAACACTTCACCTTGCCTTCCCAGCCTTCCCATTGGGGTTATCGTCCTGTGACGAAATCTCCCATCTTTTGCACAGCAAGTGTGAATCCTGGGTTCAAACAACTCTCAGTCTTGCAAAAAGTTCAAAAAGAAAAAAGCAGAGAAGTAGTGTATAATTTTCTAATGATATGAAAAAATATCACAGAACCAAACCCATCCTATCCCAGTCTGAACTGTTCAAACTGCGTCCCCCAATTCTTTGTCCCAGCCTGTGTCCTGAGACCCACTCCGTATCTAATATTACCATATTGCACAAGGTGTTTTTTAACATCCAAAGTATCTTCTACTGTTCTGAATAGTCTTATCAAAATCTTGGAGGCAGCTTGGTGTAAGCAGTAAGTCTTGTTAGGCAAACAAATGCTTTTTCACATTAAGTTGTACTTAATAGCTGACCAAAAATCCACCATCCCTTATTAATGAAATGCTGAGCTGGAACCATCTCAGGCTTTTTTGAGCACACCTTCTGAATATTTACATCTGGAGACTACACAGTGTTTACAAGAACTCATGTTTATTTATCCAAGAACACTTTCACAGAAAAGCTTCTTTATGACTAGCTGTACGTTTTTCTTTGCCAGTTTATTGACCTTTAGCAATGCAGGGCTATTTGTTTGGTAAAAACGATAGCGTTAATCTTAACCTGCCACGTGTAATACATCTTGGGAACCACTTTTCTCTTCTAGAAAAAAAGATTTTTGGTGGCAGGAAGCCTCCCTGGACACTGGGAGGGGGGTTTGAATCCAGTATAGCTCAGTAGTAAGCAGATACTGTTTCTATCTGATGACCCTTACTAGGTGGCTGGAGGAAAACGAATCTGTGCTGGGAACTCACTTGTTAGCATATCTCAAATGATCCCACTGGCACTTTCAAGCTCTCCTAATGGTTTTTAACCTTGGGCTGATGGGATCTGTGCAGCTGGGTGCCCTCTGCTCAGATGACCCTGCCAGGTGATGCTGGTGCAGGGCAGGTTGGGAGGCAGGCACACGGCTGCTGCCTCTTCCCTGGTTAATGAGGCAGCTTTCAAGCCCCTTGCTGCCTACTCTGGCACTTTCTCAGAACTAAGTATATTTGTCCAAGAGCACTTCCGCAGAAAAGCTCCTTTATGCTTTGCGATGTATTTTCCCTGCCAGCATCCTGACCTTTAGCACTCACCCACAGGTTTGCCTCAAAAAAGTTCATTTTGGCAGAGTCATAGAATCGCAGAATTGTCAGGGTTGGAAGGGACCTTAAAGACTATCTAGTTCCAATCCTCCTGCCATGGGCAGGGACATCTCTTACTAGATCAGGTTGCTCAGAGCCCAATCCAGCCTGGCCTTACAAACTTCCAGGGATGGGGCTTCCACCCCCTCTCTGGGCAACCTGTGCCAGTGTCTCAACACCCTCATGGTGAAGAACTTCTTCCTAACATCCAATCTGAATTGATCCACCTCTAGTCCCTCCCAAACTGCACAGAGGCCAATGGCCTGGGGATGGTGCTGGGCTTTGATGGAGCCAGGATTTGACAAAATGTATTTGGCTGGGCCAGGTGCTGTTGGTCTTCCAGCTCCATGAGTACTGGGTGAAGAAAAGCCAAACTTCTCAGAAGCGAGAGAAGGCAGGAAGGAGGGAGGAAGTCACATCTGCAGGTTGTAGATGCCAATTGACTCCTTCCCCTCACATTCCAAGGGCAAAGAGTCTTTAATTCAGTTCCCAGTGTGAGTTGAGATTTTCTCGAAGTTTGAGTTAATTAGAGAAGATTTCATGCAGCATTTCTTTCCTTAGAGCGGAAGATCTTTACCTGTACCGGAAGAAATTTGACCTAAAGACCTCAATTTCTGTTTCACTGTTTCCTAGTTTTATGTTAAGTAGCATAGGAGCTAAAACTGAATCTTCCAAGGGTGCTAAGCCCAAGTTCTAGAGTCATAACTGCACTTAGGATCATAGAATCATAGAATGTGTTGAGTTGGAAGGGACCTTTAAAGGTCATTTAGTCCAACCCCCTGCAGTGAGCAGGGACATCTTTAACTAGATCAGGTTGCTCAGAGGCCCACCAAGGCTGACCTTGGATGTCTCCAGGGATGGGGCCTCCACCACCTCTCTGGGCAACCTGTGCCAGTGTTTCACCACCCTCAAGAAATAACAATACAATGCAGGTTGGTGTGGCTGTACGAGGCAGGGCTGGAAAGTCATATTTCACAGGTCTGCACATTGTGTGCTTACTGTGTTATGGGTAGCAGTTGTAAATTCAAGATAGTACCCGAGGGTGGGAGCACTGTGAGTGAGTGTCCCAAGCAATGAGTTTGCAATGAAAAATGAGAAGGTGAAAACTGTGTGAGATGGTGAAGGGAGAAGGACTGAGGGTCAATAGACAGGACCAAGAATGAAAATCTGCAAGTGTGAATGAGAAGTAGAAAAAGCAGTGTGAGATAAAGAACTAGTTTTTCTTCCTTTTTCAAATGGCAAGGAAGCCATGTAAAAAATATACACTAAAACCATAATTAAGCTTGTAGAATTGAGAAATGGAAAGATGAAACTTACTAGAACAGCACGTACACACGATGAGCATCTTGATGTTATGGGCAATTAACAACTGGGAAGGAAATGTAGTAGAATGCATCCCGTGAAGGCTTCAAATCAAGACTAGAAACTTTAAAATCCTGTTTGTGGACTCTATAGGAAAGTATTGATCTTGACTGGGGAACCATCGGGGTAAATTCTGTGGTGAGCTTTATGCAGAGACTCCAGCTAGATGTCCAGTGCGCTAGAGCTGGGAATGCTACGGCAGCCTGGGAACGCCATACAAGGACCTGGCCACTGTCATGCCTGAGCTTGACTTTGCCTTTGCCTCTGGCAGAGCCGTGGGCTAGCTGAAAGGAAAGGATGCAAAAAGAGCAGAAGCCACAGTACATGCTGGAAAGGCAGCGACGGAATAGAGGCATTTTGGGAACCTGGCTGGATTTTATGCTGAATCTCCTCCATTGGTTTGTGCCATCAGGACATAAATCTGAGAGTCCAGGGACAGGGCACTCTGACCAGAGAGTACCTGTCTCGTCAGAGAAGGAGCAGTTGTTGGGAGCCCACACTTGGGCAGAGGGTACTGAGACGGTGTCAGTAAGCCACTGCAGGAGCCAAAGGATATAAATGTCCCGAAGCTACTGGTAAGGTAAGAGAACTGCACTTCTCTGTAGCCTGTTTGCCACAAAGCTTTTCTCTGTAGCTGATAAATTAATACTCTTCTTTCCAAGAGCTCTGAGGTCTAAGTTCAGTATCTGCAGTTCTTCCTTTAGGAGTCCCTGAATAAAACCAGTGAGCCGTCAGATAAGTGAGGCTAACATGTCTGTACCCTACCATGCCTGCTCTTTATTACTCAAAATTTAATTTTGGGGAGGGAACTGCCCTGAGCTTGAGGCCTCCAGGGGTTTACAGAGCCAGGAGGTAAATGTGCATCCAGCTGGGACAATCACAACAGTCCAGCTTGACTTTTAACCCACGCAAAACCTCTAAAGTGCAAAGTGGCCTGGAAAGTTCAGTGGGAGTTGATGGTATTCAGTGCCTCCCAGGTCTGGGCTGTCAAAGAGTGATTTTAATAGCACATTAAGTATGAAATGTTGGAACGTGATCAAGACCTAACACAAGGAAGTAACTTTTAATTAACAAGTTCCTCATGCTACATATGAAAAGTAACAGACATTGTAATTTATTAGAATTAAGTTACGTATCAAAAAATCCCAATGTGGAGTTTAGCTGCTTTAATTAAAAATAAACATTTCTAAATTGAAGTGGAACAAAAGAAAATTTGCTTATGTTTAATTTTTATATTACTAAAAAGGTTTTAACAGCTTAAAATACATGCTTCACACCCTACAACTGCTGAAAATTGGATTAATTGTACTGCTTTCAGCAATTGTACTGGCATAAACCATTAATACTTTAGACTCATGGGGTTTGTTTTGTTTAATTTCTTTCCAAGAAATTATTTTTACTGCAGAATACTAAAATAACAAGTAACCAAACATTTATACTTACGTGGTGAATTTCAGCCAGTAAAAACCTTAGTTAAAATAGAATTACCTGTGTTTAGATTCAAGTTCTAGAGTTTTATCAAAAGCAGCCACACGAAACCAGAAGCTCCAAGAGGCAGTTTGGCTTGAGCTAACATGCATTATAGCATTGCTACAATACGTACTAGAGAGGTGAGGTCATGATTAACTGCATCCTCACGGTACAGTTGTCTCTCAGTTCTCCCTAGCTTTGGCACATCATTTTATCAGGCAGGAAGACACCTTTTAATACTCTTACAGTATTACTGTAGAATTACTCTTTTTTTTTTAATTACTCTTTTAATTACTCTTACAGAGCACTATCACAGTGCTCTGCTGTTACTGAAAAACTGGAATTAGCTGAGTTGGTTTAGTGAATCAAATGATGAGATGTGCATATTTTGAAGTCCACAAAGTAGATCACAGCCTGTGGTTTCATAGGTTTTTTGGTTTAAATGTTGCACAAAAACATCTTGAGAATCTGTATTTAAAAATAAAATACTCCAGAATGAAGCTGTATGGAGGGAGGAGGGAATAGATAGGGTCAGAGAGAACCTCCAGGGTCACTGGATCCAGTCTTCAGTACCACAGGCAGCCACATCACAGCGTCTTCTTTAAAATGGATTCATGTCTTCAGAAAGCATTTCCCACTCTGCAGGGTCTTTGATATCAAATACAGCCTAATTGTAAAGCACGTATATTCCTGAATAAAAAGAGAGGGAGAAAAAAAAAAAGAAATCCAAGTAAAGTCCTTGCTGATTGAAATTAATATTTGCTGAATAGTGGAAACTGTCATTCCAACCACTAAAACATGATTAATCAGAGCTTGCTCAGTTGCCCAGGACAGCCAACGACAGGAGCTGCTTTGCAGACTCATGCTGTGCACAGGTGACCAGGCACCATCCCTGGGGCACAGCCGAACTGCCCACACGCTTGCAGTCGGGGGTTGTGGTTCAGCCTCCTGCCGGCTGCTCTATCGCCTGTCCCCAGCCCTCCCAAATCAACATGAGCCCCGGAAGGTCATGAAATCCAAGTAAATATTGTATTCTTTTGACTGGGATTCTGAAGCTCTTGATTTAGTTTTCAAGCTTCTCTCCGTAACCACCATGGCCCTGCACTGCCTGCTTTACGAGAATGATGGCTGAAACTCTGCTGTATTAGAACTACTCTGTGTGTCAGGAGGTAAATCTTATCCCAAGAAAGTCAGAAAAGCCCACAGCCTTCCTGGCACACCAGGCAGCTCACTGTCGGCAGACAGGTTCTTGCATGTGATTTTGCTCACAATGTTTCATATCCTCATGTCAGCGTGGACTTAACTTATATTCTGCTTGTACACTCTCACTGCAGTGTTGGTGGCACTTGTGGAAGCCCCAGCATGCAGGTGACAGGAGGATACTTTGACTGACGTAGTGCTTTCTGCAAAGCAAGCTGGCTTTCTGTAGGTCCAGCTCCCTGGTTTGATGGATGCTCTGCTGAACACTCATTTGAACACTGGACACTTCATGAATTTGTATTCCTTCCTTGGGCACTTTTCCAGAGCTCCACAGACACCAGGCTGCTGCGGATGCTGCTGGGTCCCTCCCAGCTCGCCCAAGCAGGGATCCCATGCATTAGTTAGGGGGATCACTGATATCAGTTTCCCACTACAAGCACGACAAGGTTTTCAGAATTGGTATGAGCTTTAGCAGTTTCATTTTCTACCCTTAAGAATCATGCTCTAAAGCCTCTTGTGTCTGTACCCTGTGCATTTGTGCAAGCCCGTCCACGCTTGCCTGGCCATCCCTTGGCTCTCTTCTCTCTCCCTTCCACCGCTGGTGGTCAGGCCCACCTCGCTGCCGTGCCAGCTGTCTGGATTAATTGCTCTCTCCCTCTTTCCACCTCACCAACTCCCCATCTGTTTTTCAGCTCTAGCTTAAATCCCTTTTGATCTGATCCCGAATCACTGACTTCAACAGGAGTCTGCGCACAGACTGTTTCTGGGAGCAGGTCCCTCCCTCCTGCTCCCCATGATGTTAGCCTGTGGTGCTTAGTGCTGTATAACAAATTTGTCCTTGCCAAGCACTGGATCTTGCAGTGTCGTGGAAACCTTGGTCTTCATCCTTACGAGTGCATACATAGCAGTAATATTGAGGGGCCTATTAATTTGGCTGAAATCAGGACTGTGCTTAAGGTATTTCTGGAGAGCATTCAGAACATTGAACCTTCCTCTCCTGAACTGTTCTACAGGGATGCTGCATTTCACAGTATAGCCCAGCATATACGGAACACCGACCCTCCCACTTCATTTAAAAGATGTTTTATTGACCCTAACAGTTATTTAATGCCATTATCTATGTATTCAATTTAGTTAACACACCGCCTTTTGAACAACATATTTGGACTGGAGACAGAGACCATCATGTTAATTGAAGCTGCAACATGGTTCAGTCATTGTGTAGTCATGAGAATTTAATTGTGTGATCAGAAACTGTAACTGCTGGTGACTCTTTTGTATCCCAAACACTGGCATCGATTGTAGGCCAAGAATTATATGTATGAACAATCTTCACAGCTTAATCTGTCCTCTGGATCTTGAAAAGTAGTAACATGGAACGCCCCATACACTCAACATTTCTCAGGCAGCTTTTTTCACCCATGGATGAAGTGATTAACCAGCATATTTATGAACAGTTTGGTTGTGCACTTTCCAGATTTGTACTTCAAACTGTCTCTGTTTTCTTGGTGTTATGATAGATAAAACAGGTACACACGAGATCCATCTAGTTCTACAAACCTGAATGCAAAGAGCCAGAGTACATACACTGCAATTGCAGGATAAGCAGAGAGAAGCTAATGTAAACTGTCACTGAGGAATGTGTGTTTGGGCAATTGAGTCTCCCTTTTTATGTGCGGGAGCCAAGCGGAGAAAAGGATCAAGGCAGAGATTGCAGGTGAGCACAGAAAGCTGCAAACAAAAAGAAAAGCAGTATCTAGGAATTATCTGAAACACCTAATCCATATCAGAAATTACTGTACTCATCTTTTTTTTAATAGATTGATAAATGTAATGTGGTAGCTTACACTAGCAAGAAACTCAGTATTTTTGGAGAAGATTTGCAAATTTTATAAAGAGAGAACAAATGGTAATCATCACTTGATGTAAACCAAAGGAGAAAGATGAGCTTCAGGGACTATTAAGCCTGCTTTAAGGTTTCGTCCTGCAAAGTACTGAATAACCTCAACTCCCACTGAAATCAATGAAAGTTGAACGTCTTCTGCAACAAGTTGAGTTGGTGGACTTAGGTGATTTATTGTATTCAAAATACTGTAGGTGTTTTTGTGGGATCAAATGAAAATTCGAGAAAAATCTGGAAGATCAAAATCCCGTGAGAGAAAAGAAGACAAGCTTTGACATTTGAGCAATGAGAGACTCAAAGGGGCTAGAAGGGAGATGATGAGATACCAGACACATGGTTAAATGAGGGCTTGCAGGAGCCACAATGTGAGGTCTCTGTGCTTCCTCCCCATCCTCTCAAAGGGCAGGAAAGGGGTAAATTTGCAGTGACGATGACACCAGTAGGTGGGCAAGTGCCCATCGCTGCTCCCTAAAGCAATCTCTGCTCCTGTCTTCTGCCCAGGAAGGTGTGCGGATGCCACAGCGCAGAGTTTGCAGAAAGTCTTATCTGGAAAAAACCCAGATAAATGAATTTTAGCAAAGCTGGAGGCAGCCCTCAATAGATTGTGTTATTCTCTGTGGTCCCTGTTTGTATCTAGTTTCACCTTTGACTATTCTACCTGGCACTGATGGAAAGAAAGGAGAAAGGTGCAGTGATGTGCTCATGTAGGGACCTAGAGGCAAATGCATTGAAGGGCCATCTGGGGTGCCTGAAAGCCTTTCAGATTTGGCCCTTCTCTGTGCTAGCCTCTGCATTTTGTCATGGTCATCAGACAACACACAACAGCATCTCACTGAGACACCTAATCCATCTGTGTATCCCAAATTTCCACCCTACAGTTCAGTGCTTAGCAGGACTGAAATCCTATCCTATGCATAAAAGGCTTGTGTATGCTCAACTTCTTTTGCTAGCACTATGGGCCTGAATCACTTCTGTTCTGCTCCTTGTGAAGGCTTTTCCATGAGTGGAAAGTATCTATCCTCTGCTCGGATGCTGCTACCATGATGTCTGCTGCTAGCCTGCTCTTGGCTTTTGAGTAATTTTCCTTCACTCCTCTTTGGCATCGGAAAGCTCCAGCCATTATAAAATTACTTTTTTTTTTTTAAAAAAAAAATTTTGCTCACTCTGTAAGGCATTACTAGAAAGATAGAAGGGTAAAAAGAGACCTTTCCCTTCACAGCTGTGTTGAACTGGCTGGATATGGCCTCAGCTGCCATAGGTCAGCTGAGGAGTCTCCTCTCTGTGTCTTATTCCTCTTTTACAGCCCCCTCAGCCCATCAAGCTTCTGCTCTCACAATTTCTCATAGAAAAAGACAGAAGAAATGGAAGGTTTACAGAAGAAATTCTAGGCTGACTCCAGGAAAAAAAGCAAGGTTAGGACTTCTGCTGCTGTTGGTGGTTGCTGAGCAGTGCTGAGAGCTCTCAGAGATTTTCTGGCTGGGGGGCAAAGCAGCTGAGCAGTCTGATACACACACAGCTCCCAGGCGCTTGGGGTGTCTCAGGTCACCAAGGATCAGGCAGATCAGAGCTGAACCCAAAAGCTGGTAGGTACAGAAGTACTGAGTCTGGGATCTGGGAAGCAGCGTATCTTGGCTGGCACCAGCCTACTGCTTGTAAATGAGTCTTGCTCCTCTGCAAGATTCATTAACTTGGAAAAAATGCTGAGTGACCAAAGTATCCTGGAGTGGTCTGTGCGCCTTTCCTGTGCTGCTCTGCTTGTCCTATCACCCAATGGGACACGGAGCTCAGGGGTTGAGGATACGTCTAGAAAATATGAAGCCTAAGACCAGCCAGCGTTTCTGCACCTGACTTGCAGCTCTGAGTCTTCGCTTCAAGAGCTGTGTGACTTCTGCAAGAAAGTATGTGGGTAACTGCCCATCCTGCTCTTCAGGTACCCTGCTTGTACCAGGAAGAAAATTACGCCATTTAGCAGGAGCTGCAGTACGAAATGACTTGGAGAAGCTATCCACACAGGAACAGACAAGGATATGCGTATGCTTGCATACAAGATAGGCAAATATGTCTTGGAAGAAAGAGGAAAATGAAGAATGCAAAGCGAAGCTGTACCTGGAATTCACTGGGCTATCTGCAAAAGTACTTAAGGGGGCCTACTTTGGGTTAATTCTTTCATGGGTCACCAGAGAAAATTATAGTCTGGTTGAGTTATTTTTTTCACATTAATCTTTCTGCAGCAATCACCACCTTCTTCTTCATAATCTTTAGATTAAGGCATGTATTAATTATTTATACAGCTCCATCCATGTATGTGGATGTTTTACAAAGCAAGTAAAATGAGTCCTTGTTCGCAGTAGAGTGTATAATTTAGCACAGGCAGAAGCAAAATGGGCAAAAAAATCAGATGTGGAAGCAGCAACAGAGAAGAAGCTAAGATGGAAAGGGCTTGCAGAGGAGATTTTTTTCCTAGGAAAAAAGCAATGCCATTCAGTGGCTGGGGAGGCCTGTTCTGCTTGAAGTGGAGCTTGGGAAGGGTGACCAAGATTGGGGCATTTGGAAGTGGATGGGGGTGGTGGAGTGTGCAGCAGAAGGAGGAAAGTCCTAAGCAAAGGCAACAGAGGTGGTAGGAGGACATGGTTGTCTCGTCCCAGGATCTCTGGGGTGACTGAGACAAGAAGCATCATGCAGGAAAAAATGCCTGGAAGGAGAGCAGATGAAAATCTAAGCCCAGCTGGTTTTCAGTGTTTTAAATCTCTGGTTCTTTTGTGGGATCTCTACCTTTTCTGTCTTCATCAACTCAAGATCACAGTAGTGTGACCACGAGGCTGCTTAAAACTCCTTTCAGGTAAGTGAGGAAATAACAGCCATCCCGATGGAGGAGGATGGGCTGTTGTTCTTGTGTCATTGTTCACAGCTTGTGCTGTTGAAGGAGTTCAAAGTTCAGCCTTTACTCCTGGACTGTTGCTGGATTTCCCATGAGCTGTGCACTGGAGGGTATGACCTTTGCTCATGGACTTTGCTCCTAGCTCTCTGCCCCTTCCTGAGCTGGTGTTTCCCACTGGAACAACTGCTCAGCAGGAGGAAAGAAGCATTGCATATGCCAGAGGCTCATTTCTGCTCGTCTTGTCCACATCTGAGCACAGTTCACAATGCCCACTGAAAGAGCTGGGCAGTTCAAAATACAGGTCATTTGTGGAACCAAGAAACCATGCCTCTAAACCCCCTTAACTTGGGAGAACTGGAGTAATTTTGCATTGTCTAAGGGTTAATACAAGAAGCTACTCTCTCCCTCGTGCTGAGATCCAGCCCATATCTTGAAACTCTTCCTTCTTGGCCCCTCATGACCTGCAGCCATTCAAAACTGGCCAAATAGAGCTGTCAGAAAATTTGGTGTCACTATGTGTGCATTTGGAGAGCGGTGGGGACCTGGGAACACCCACTTCAGGAGGGTCTGCATGGCCTCCCCCTAGCTAGCACACTCTGCCATGGAAACTGGGCTGTTTGTGGCTTTTGGGTGCCTGCTCAGAGATGCTCACAATGCAGTGTGGAAAGTAAACTACTAGAGATCAGATATCTTTGCTGGGAAATGGTCTTCTTTTCCCGTCAAGCCTTGAGCTTTATAAGAAGTTCCAGTTTGACATATCCTCAAGATATATTGCTACTTTCCTTGGGAAAAGCACAGAAAAAGAGCTCCCCTGGATCTCATGGTTGTCACTGGACTCACTCACGAGGAGGAAAACTCATGCTCAAACTTTTGCTCTAGACTGAGCCATACCTTTTTTTCCTCCTAACTGGGTGCTTTGAATACCACACGTTGCAAGGGCTCATTTCCTTTCCTTGTCCCCATATTTCATCTAGTGCTTCAGAACCTCTTTCTGAATAAACTTTAATCAGAACAGGTAAGTTGCCCTGAAAACTGTTGATTTTTCTGAATCACTCTTTTTCAGTAAAGAATTGCTTAGTTGAAAAATTCTCCACTAAATGTCTGGGTAAGTACCCGAGAGGGCCTGCCTTTATGTACCTGCACTGCCCTCTGGTCTATCCCTTGTGAGAGAGCCCTGATGCCCCTCTCTCCACAGACATCTTATGTTTACAGAAGAAGATTTTTTTTATTTACATCTTGCTGCCTCTTTCTATCAACGCTTGCCCTCCGTGTGCAGTTCTCATGGTACAAGTATCTTGTAAAACATTGCGTCAGGGTTGCACTGAGCTCAAAGTCTGTCTGCAAGGACCTGCACACACTGGCACTGCCTTCCTTACACAAGGGTCTGGTTAGATCCCAGGCGTGCTGGAGCTCAGTCTGACCCGCTCTCCCACAGCTTCATTCCTACAGTTCTTTCTAAGCAGTGGCGCACATCCCGGGCACCATGGCCAGCCCAGAGGTTTGCAATGGAGAGTAAGGGTGGTGGGACCCTGTCTTTGGCAGAGCTTTTGGATCAGGCTTCCTGGAAGCCTTCACTAAGATAGAGCACACCAGAACTACGGAAAGGGTTCTTTTCAAGGTGGTTTCAACAGGAAAGGTAACAGGTAAATTTTTTTTTTTAATAAAGCTTAAAATCTCTTGGATAAGACAAAGTAAAAATAAGAGATTTATGAAGTGGTCTTCCTCTGCATCCTGAGTTTCTGCAGATGGGCCTTCTCCTCCAAACTTGGCTGCATAACACCAGCTTGGTGACTTCTGGAGGTGCTGCAACACCACACTGTCTGTATCATGACACTGAGCTCCCTTCCTCCCTGTTCCTCCCTCCCTCCCTCACCCACCTCTGCTGGATGCCTACTCCCTGCTGCTTGCAACACTCTCCTGAATATGGCTTTTCAAAGTGCCAGCACACAGGGAATACCCATCTGTGGTTCTTCTGGTCTTCTGTCTGCCTCATCCTGTGCTCTCTCCTGCTTTGACCATGTCCTTGTGCTCCCAGGAAGGCACAGCATCCTCTCCTTCACCTGAGCCCGACACAAAGCACAAAGCAAAAAACCATCTTTCTTGTCCTGCCCAGCCACAGGTTTTTGAAAGAACTAAAGTAAAACAAATACAACTGGTGCTGTCTAGTGCAGCTAACAAAAGGAAACGCCCATAGAGTTAGGTAACTGTATTCTTGATAACAGCAGAATTAGGTGTGGCAGAGATGCCTAGCAGCACAGACTTTGTGGTTGGATATCCTTCTGATGAGTCCTGCAAAATTCGAACACATTCTAACACAAGAATTCCTGCAAAATTCTAACACAAAATTCTCACAGCATGTGAGACATGAGACTAAGGGTCTGTTATATTTGCATCTCCATTGAAGCAGCTTGATGAGGCTTCTTGGTAAAATTCACAATACTTTTGAAATAATTTACCACTCAGAGTAAGTCTTTTTCCCTAAAAGCAGCTTTTTCTGCTCTTCCTTCTCTGTCTTTTTTCTCTCTCTAAATACAAAGCAAAACTGAAACAAGTGCAAAAATCTTTGCTGATTTCTTGGAACAGCATCACATAGCCCCTCCATTTCACTAGAATGGCATGGGGGAAGGATAGGGAGCACTCTTGCCTAATTAATTTTTCTTCTGTAGATGTTTTCTGAAAAACAGCATTATTTTACATAGGTGAACTCAGGCTCTCTTCCCAGGTTTCTCATTGCTGCTTCTCTCCTTGCGTGACACTGGTGCTTCTCTGTTATGCATGAGAAGGCTGTGGTACAAGAGATGAATGAGTCAGCCAAGAAAGCAAGAGATGTCCTGACCTCAGTTAACTGTTATAAAAAATGTTTCAAGATAAAAAACAAATTGTTTTTTACCCATGTTGCCGTGAACGCAAAGTCAGTCCTCCCATGAACAGGTTTGAATTTACTAGGTAAGATGGCTATGCATTTAACTTTTAATTATTTATTTACCCTACAGTTCTTTGAAGACATTTTCCGTACCAGTGTTGTACGTCATGTTACTGGTAATATACAGCGACTTAAAGTAACACATACCTACGGACAAATCATGGGGTGTGTGGGCTTGACATTGTTTTAAAGGTCATCTCTATTTATCACCAAACATATTTTCCTGCTTATTTAATAATGGCATTTTTGGACAACAACATGTAAAATATTTCCGTGTCATAGTCGATAAACAGCTTTTCTAATTAAAAAGGTGAGGAAGGTTTATATTTGGGGGAGAAGGGAAATAATGGATACAAGACACAGCTGCTGATATTTGGATACTACTTTGTGAGTGTAATATAATACTAACTATTCAGACATAAATCCAAAGCACTCAGCAGTCCACTAGGCAACTGCTTGCCTCATGCTCGTATTTAAATTTTTCTTGAAAGTGTGTGCACACTAAGAACCTGGTCACTCAACAGCTGGATTATGGCATCAGTGTTTTTTAAATTCCTGCAATTTATCCCTTGTTTAATGGCAATTCACGTGCTTTCCTGGTAAGCACTGTCCTTTCGTTTCTTGACTGCTTCTAGTTGTCCCTGTCTGGTTTATGTGTGTGAGCATGGGCCTGGATCCAGTAAAATATTTAAGCATGTGCTTAACTCTGAGTAGCTGATAAAGGAGAGGGCTTGGGAAGTACTGACACAAACACTCCTCTAAGTGCCCGTCAGTTATGTCTGAGAGCTCTTCCACTGAACGGGCTGCAAAGATGAGAGGAAGAACTGGTGTTGTGGTAGACAGAGTCCATCACAGAGGATCCTGAAGAAAGCAGCACAAGCAGGAGGCGGCTCATTCCAAGGGCAAGTTAGCCATGCTCTGGAAGTGCTGAGCCACCGGCCCAGCCACGGTGCCTGCAATAAATGCTGGTGTCCATGTTTCTCACAGCCGGAGACAAGACCTTCTGAGTGGTTCCCACCCCCTTAAGGAGAAAGTCTCTCCTATGAACATGAGATGCCTCCTGCCATCATGTCAGCAGTGGATTTCATTAATGTGCCCTTCCTTTCTGTGCTGAAGCCATCCTTGGCACTGCTGCACAGAGATGTGTCCCAAAAGCAGCTCTTGCAAAGTTCTGCTCCTCGTGTGACCAACACCTCCATGAGCCTCTTCTCCACCCATCTCAGGGGTTATGTGCTCATCCTGATCTGTGTAGTATCTTCAGTATGGCAACACACAAGGCGCCATAGTGGAAACTGGGAAGAAGAAATGCAACACATTATTTTTTTTGTGCAGTGTATCATTAAATAACAATTAAATTTATGATTTGTTTTTGCTAGCTTTTAAATGCCTCTTGTATTAATTTGTTTCTCTCAATGTTATTGATGGAATCCGTTCAATAAAACTGTGAAATGATTTTTCTCTCATTTTAACTGCTGTCAGTACTCCCACTTGAAATAAATTGTGGTGAGATCCTGGAGAAACCTATTAAAAGAAAACAAACATCCATGTCAGGCCTCATCCACTGTGACTGGTTCAAGAAAAGCTGACTGCATTCACTCTGTTGGGCAATTTAAGCTGCTTTGTAAACTTTTCCATTGAAAAATAGAATAGTGTTTTATTGAGGACATCCAATGCATGTCACCTATCAAGTTCCTCCTCCTTCGCAGATATTCAGTGATTTTCTCTCAGTTTTATGCAGTTTAAATTAGTATTTGAACTAGTTAGACAAAAATGCTTTAAAAATGAAGAAAGAGAATACTTTCCACATGAACACTTTCTATGCTTTCCTCAGTCTTTTAATAGAGAAAAACTGGACAATTCATATAAGACTCAGAAAGACTTGCATATTAAAAATGCTATTTTACTTTTAAAGAGAATGCTGTTTGACAATGGTTACACAGATTTTCCTTCAAAACCATTTAATTTAAAATGTTTCATTATGCTTTCTATATTACAGTGCTTTAATAAAGTATGACTTTAATTTTAATATCCATAAAAATATAAAACTTTTAATATAGAAGAACTCCTTTAATCCCACTAAAGAAAAGCACTAGAGCAAACTCTTTGCCAGACATACAGATACTCTCAAACAACATATCTGAAACAGTACTGGAAATTTTGTCATTAACCACTCTGAGTTATAATAAAATGAGTCTGAATTCAGCCTATTTTCATGATCGCACTTGCAAGAGCCTAAATATAGTGAACTTTATAAGCAAGAGATTCGTTTTACAACCACTGTATAGCTGGGGGATTAGCTTCCAAGCAGATGAATACTCTTTGACAACCTTTCTTGTCTCCTCAGTCTTTTGAGGTGCTCTGTGGCCTGATGCTTTCTTCTACATCATAAGTGACTCCATTTCCCAGTGCTGCAATGGATAGGAATAATGCTGGCTCTGAGTTTATCTCCCCAGTGTACTGCAGTGCTATATAAACTTTCCCAAGTAGCTCTGCAGACATCCCCTGTGTAAACATATTTGACATCAGTAAAATAATTGAAAGGTGCTATGTAAATCTAACCTTATCTAATTCATTTGGGGAAAGTACAGAAAACGATGTGTGTACCAGGGTTCACATAACATTATTGCAAATTCCCACACTTGTCTTTGTTGTGACTATTTCTTTCTTTTGCTTTCCCCCACAATATTCTGTATATCTTCACTCAGAGATTTGTATATTACATAGATTAGCATCTTCTGGGGCAAGAATCTCTCAGGCATTTTAAGCAGCATGCACAAATGTTTGAGGTTATATACATCATAAATAATGAAATTAGGATGCACAGATTTCATAATGCTCAGGCTATCTGAATGCTTTGTCAGATCAACATTTAATAAACAAAAGTTTTAATAAAAATTCCACATGTAGGGCTGGATATTTTTTTATGAATAAGAAGATTTAATATTCTTATGACAGTAACGATTAAAGGACATAATACCTCAGCAGTGTTTCCTTTTCCAGACTTGGATGAATCACAGTAGAACAGACAAGAATGATTTTCTCATGCTCTGATTTTGATAAAAGTCATTACTACAGCAGTTTGGGTGAGTTTTCGCCTTTCTGAGAGGTCAGACTGCACAAAAAAAAATCCAGATTTTTTTCCCCAGAATCGTTTTGCACAGGTGTCAGGGGCCAGCCCTACCGAGGATGAGGCACTGTCTGCTCAATGGCTCTGCAGCCCTTTCCTTGGAAAGGCTTGCAGTTGTGTTGTATTGGTGAAAAACAACAAAGAAAACAACCCACCCAACTGACTGAAAAAACACCTCACAAAACCAGCCACAAAATCCAAACAGAGAGTTTTGAATTTTTTCCTAAGCCAATGCGCCTCCTAAATTTGCTGTGTCGCTTTGGGACAAAGTCACAAAATGCGCTTCATCTCCCTCAAAGCCAGCACTTTGGGGAATTATCCCACACCTGCTGGGGCAGACTTGGCCTTCTGAACCCCAGGTAACCAAAGGCACTCCATAGACATGGCGATAGCTACACGGGAGGTGAAATGCCGAGGCAAGACAAGTTCAGATGGCATATCTTCTTTGCTCTCCTAGATAGCAGGGTACCTTCTAGCTTCAGAGTGGGAGGTCCATCCCAGCCAGTAATGCCGGTGTTGCTGATGGTGCAGGGTCCCTTGTGCCATTGGGCTGAGCTCACTCGAAGGAGAGATCACCGGCGTGCAAGTCTGATCCCCGGAGTAGGATTAGGACACATATCTGGAGAAGCACCTCAGCTCCACCCGTAAAACTGACACCTGAATCCTGTTTTTACCAACAGACACATGGCTTTAGAGAAAGGTGGGTGGAGAGGGCAAGAAAAGCGTGTTCACAAAGTTGTGTAAGCTCGTTCTGCGCACAGCTTGATAGTTGCAATATCAATTATGCTCTTCAGCTTCCAAGAAACAGCTGACCACAAGGATGAAACTCGTGTGGGAGGAAGAGGGAGCATGCTTGGCAGCTGGCCTCACATGCAGGAATTGCTGCCACAGGAGGACAGGTTAGTAACAAACTGGCCTTATTTGGAGTACAGTGTAAGATTTCCCAGTGCCAGCCTCAGTTCTTTCCACGATAATAACTTTCAGAGGGGAGAAAGGAGGGGATGATGGTGAGATTTCATTCTCTGCACAACTTTCACACTCATAAGGTACTCGATTGCTGTGATGATAGGGATATGACTGTTTTCTCCTATAGATCTGGGAGACCTGTAGATGTGACTTGCATTTTCCCTTATGTTAAGCTAACCTGGATATGTAGCACTAGATACCTGTACTCTCAGAGGAGATTGTCTGCAAGAGAGCTACAGCAGCTCTAGGGGAAGGGAAGATTATTTGCCCTTCTTTATGGACATATTTTAGGATAATCTAGAAATAATAGTAATAATTAATAATATGGTAAGTGTTACAGTTTCACAAAGAGGAAACATTAAACTTCAGGTACCTTGGAGAAAACATTATGTCCAACAGAGTTTTATGGCTTTAAAAATGTTTATGAATATAAAGACTGTTGGTTTTTTTTCCTTGGGCCTTTACACGCTGCTGATATAGAAAGAACAGTCATCAGTCATTTTTAGCTCCTGCTCTCATAAGTGGGAACCAATAAAACATTTTAGGTTGAACACATACATGTTATGTTTAGAACAACCACCCACTATGTACCATATGCTGTCACACTCTTCACAAAATGAGGAAGACTGAGTTTCCCCACTTGTTTTTAAGGCATTTAATATCTTCCTCACATATTTTATGTACTTAATTTATTTTAAAATTTACAAATGACAGATGCTATTTCTTTTGTAAAGTAGAATGAAATGCAGATACTCGGTGTTTCATGGTCATTGTATCATAACGCTCCTAGCTTTGTGTTACCTATTTCATCAAGAAAGTTTACTGAAACAGACGAAGCTCTACAACTAAATTGAAAATCTAGTACAGACTACCTCATTAAAGCACATGAATGAGCTGAAAGAATACCTGAGTGTCTGGAGCCAAATACAGCAAACACTTTGCAAGCATGCAGTCAGTCTTTTTTTTTTTTTTTAAAAAAAAAGTTATCTTGCAAGGCTGTAAGTGTTTTGCAGAACACATTGTATGTATTTTGCAAGATCAGGCAAAGTGCTCAGGACTTTATGAAACTGATAGTTAATGAAATACTAAGAGATTCTTTATGTCATGGTCTCATTTACAGGTAATGGCTAACACTTTCCATAAAGCTAAAACAATGTTGAGGTCTAGGAAGGAGCAGCACATGGGGCATATCTCAGGCTGTGCATAGCTTCATGTCTGGAGCTAACCCCCACCTGAACCACCCACAGCTCCTAAGGCTCCCCTGGGTCCATCTAGTGCAGTCGTCCTGCCAACACGGCACCCATAGGAGCGTTAATCCCTGATTTGGGTGTGCTCTGAAGGTGTGAGGGTAAGTTAAAGTTAAAATTGACCTACAGTCCTGGCAAGCATGGCTGGAAAGGATTCCTGAGGGGCACATGTCGGGGGGTCCAGACCACACAGGGCCCTTTGCTAACATGGTCATTTGGAGTTTCATATATCTTCTTTCCTGAGTCTAAGAGGACACTTAGCTATACGTGTTTTCACCGATTCACATTATATGTGCAGAATACTTATGATATGGTTGTCTTCCCTCTCCAAGATACCTTCTGCTTTTTCTAACTTGCCTCTTTAAAATGAAACCCATAATTCCGAGGTACCCCCAGGCAATATGATGACTGCCTGGTTACTAGTGTAGTTTTCCCATTTTATTCTCTGATGCACTGTCTTTTTCTAATCATCTTGTGCTCCTGTACTTTTTTCTTTAAATATTTTCAGACCTCGTGCATATACATGAACAGAACAATACAGATTTAGCCCATGTCCTCAGAAAGTGGGTTAAACCACAGACTAGTGTACGGCTGCTTGCTGCTCAACACTACGGGAACAAGGTGGAGGAGATGATGTGACTTCAGCTTATGGAGAAAGCAGTCATACCATGCATATGCAAGCGATTATTTTTTGAAGCAGAACTAGCCTCATGGAAAATGCTATTTATTGCTAAGCTTTCATAAAGGTTACCATAATTATAGAACAATTAGGCAGCAGGATCTATGGGGCAGGGTCTTTATTGACCCTGAGAAGTGTCTAACATGCTCTGAAATACTCTGAGTAACAACATCCTGTCTCACTGGACTGTCCAGTGAGTCTACGTCATGCTCCCATGCTCATTGAATCATCTAGATATGTCAAGAGAATAATTGGAAGAAAATAGCTGAGCAGTAAATCACATGGTAGGGAAGAAAGTGCATTGCCTAGTTGTAAAATGCGAATTTTCTGAGATGGTGCTTTTGGGAGGGCCTTTCAATTGGGTGGCTGTATGACTGGATCAGGTTAGCTCAGAGGGAAGCTCATACTGGTGCAGTGCTTTCTTTCTAAGTGAGTAGATGGTGTAATGCTTGTGATTTGCCATTTTTTCAGGGACTGGAAATACAGTCTCTGTAAGGATGAAATTTACCCATGTGGCATATCTCCTCCACTGATGGTAGTACACCTAATCATGAAACACCTTTCCCACATCTATTCTCCACCTGTTCATCACCCTTTTCTTGCTTAGATACCTCCTACAATGCCACCCTTCCCACATTGCCAGCCGGAAGGGAGCATATTTACCAAACCACCTTGCTGTGAAGACATTATGCTGGTAACATACCTTAATTAACTGTGATTGTATTTTTGTAATCTTTGGTTTTCCTTGCCTCATCAACTGAATTGTTTGTTGATGTCACCAATTGCCTCGTGTAAAACTGGAGATTAAACACAGTGAGGCAATTACCTAATAATGCCTGATTCTTTGGTAAAGCTTACTTCTGAGCTTACTGAAAAACTATGTTGACTATTCTTTTGAAGAGAAAGATTAATATAACCTTTAAAACACTGGTAAAGGAGGGAGACTGACAGATGAAATGACTTCAGTGTCATTCAACGTGGCGCTGTTGGATCTAGGACTAAATACAGCTCTCTATCCTTAGTTCGGAGCTGCTAGAACCCATGGCTGCTTTACCAACAACTGCTTGTGAACCACCAGAGCCCCAGGATCCACTTTTTCAAAATGACCTAATCATGTGTTTCCATCTTGCAGTTTACTCATTAATATTTAAAGAAGCCCCCCTAGCAACACATTTTCAAGAGCAGATATGTCACACTGTCGTGGTATCAATTCCTTTGCTGAATTTGCTAGATACTCAATTGAAGCATCAAAGTATTGTATGTGAATTCTAAATAAGCATTAAAGAATGACTTATTCCTAGTGTTGCCATTGCTTCTTGCATAGGCTTATTGCAAATTGTGTCCTCTAGTTTTTTTATCCTGCCAGTGTCCATCCCAGACCATTTTTGGGAAAGTGGAATGCAGGAGGTGGCAGAATGGAGCCTTGCCTGTGGATATTTTGAAAATCACCGTTCATTTTGTGCAGTCCAAGGAGAACACTATTCCTGTGAGCTCAGAGCAGGCAGCCATCTGACTATACAGTTTCTGTTTGTGATCACTGTCCTTTTGCATTAGAATACTCCTATGTGAAAGCGAAAGAGTCCTGCACGAGGCTTTAGAGCCAGAACTGAGAGCTGAACATCTGGCAAATAAATGCTCGAACTGTGTGCATGTATGTGGAGTCTGGGAATCATACCCTTATCGTGAAAGTGAGGAAAGGGGGAAAAAATCTAGCTTGATAAATGAAAATAAGAGAGAACACAAGGACAAAGATTTATGGAGTATAGACTTTCCAGGCACAATGCACATTTGTTCAAGAAAAACAAATCCACAGGGTAGTTAGGAAATGTAAAGTACAATATAAATGCTAAGGGATATTTGTCTCAATGATTTATACTTATATAACATTTCCTTCCAATTAAGTTTACAGCCATTTAGCTCTACCTATATTTTTGATCTGTTAGTTTTGTAAGAGTAATGCACTCAGTCCCATTAAAGAAAAATGAACCAGATAAGCAAACTCCTGGATGGGAATTTGGTCAGGCAATTCTGCAAAGCCTGTGTTCAGACAAACTCCTCTTCCCCTGCCCCATAGGCTTATGTTTTATTCTCCTAGGATTTACAGGCAAGTGGGAATATTGAGGGGAGAAAAAAAAGAAAAGAAAAAGCTGGCATTGTTGCAAGAATGGTTTGGAGTTCATCAGACAATCTATGCATATTTTCACAAATATTTTTAGCATGGGGGAGCAAAGTACATAATTTAGACCTGCGAAGAGGCATGTTTAACTTGCACTCTACTCTGGCCACTTACATGGAACTTTACTCCCCTCCACTCTCTAAACACAGATAATTGCCATGGCAACCACTGTATTTCAAGACTCTTACACATATACTCACACCTTTCTTAAAGAAACACAGAGCACAACAATGTGGGATTGACACAGTAAATCACGGGGCTGTTTTTTATTTGTTGTTAGCTAACTGTCAGGATTTAGGGAAGAGCTGGAGACTTTCAACCCGTATCAGTTTCAGGCCAAAACCAGAAGGTGTTTAGACAGACACTTTGACATCTTTACTAAAAAATTGGATGTTGTTTGGTAACACGGGGCAAAAGAATGACTGATGATCTCTCTGGATGCAGGGTGAGAAGATTCCTGAGCTAGGGAAGGAGATTAAGGGCCTAATACTGAAAACCAATGAACCACCTTTAGGATTAGACACTAATTTATCAGAGCAAGGAGCTGTGACATTCAAGGAACTCCCTGGTAACACAGTGAACTTTCAACACTGCTGGACTCAGAGGGTAAATGTGCCAGACGAATATCTGCAGCCCTATTGCTACTTGCTATTTCCAAGTTTTTATTACAGTAGCCCTACCGAAACACAAACCCTGTCTGCTATGTCCTGTGCAAATACACTGCAGGAAAAAAATAACTACTCTAACCGTATGACCTGCTCTGAAAAGCACCCATGCCTGGGGAGCCCAAGGAGCGGGGACAAGGAGAGGTGCTGGGGTCAGAGGACGGGCACAGCTCGGAGAGTCAGCACCACCCTCATCCCTCCCCAAGGTTTTCCTGGTTGACTCTGAGGGTCTGACATCGGTCCAGGAAAGGGGCACCTGCAAGGAAGGTGCCAGGCCTTCGCCCTGAGGGCGGCATCCAGCGTGGAGGTATAAACAGGGCTGCTGCCTTTTTTTTTTCCTACCCCTAGTTATCTTTGATAGGCGAATCAGGAAGTAAAAAAGGAGAAATGATTTGTTTGGGAGTGGAACACACTCTGTGTTTTTCTTTGTGTTTATGATCTTAATCTCAGTGGTTTTAGTCTGGGCTTCTATCTCTGTTTGTTCTTACGTACTTTATGAAGCATTACTAGACGTCGTTTTGAAGATGTGAGCTTTCAGGAAAGGAAAGTCTAAAATATTTGAAAGAAGTGATATCTTAAGCTTGCATGGCTAGACTACAATTAAGACCTGAATTCTGAAGTATCCCTGTAAATCAAAATAGCACCCTTTCTCCCTCCCTTTCAAAAAAATTCTCTGTCTGGGAGTAAGGATATTAATTTGCCTAGATGACCTGTTGATTGTGGCTTGTTCTTGGGAGAGTCTTTTTTTCCACCCCTGAGCTGACAGAGAAGCATTCCCTTTTCTGCGGGTCTGGAGAACTCTGCTTAATTTAAACACACCCATAAACATCCAAGAGCTGGTCACATTAAACTGGAGACAGAATTAAGGATCCTGCTTTCAAACATTCCTTGGAATCTGCTGATTCACTGGTGACACTGTAAAACAGCATTGCTTTGAACATGCAGAAATCTTGCATCCCGTTCTCTGAAAAGTGATGGTGAACTTTTCCAATTCTATCACCCCATCGTCTTTCACAAAAGAGGAAAGATGGCTGACTGTTCATTAAAACCAGAAGTACTGAAAGCTTCACCTTCTGCATTTATGGTTCAAATTTATACTGAAATTTAGACCTTGATGATTTATTATGATTTTGTTTTTTTGTTAGAGAACACCATGGATGTCTACCATGTCTGCCATTATCCAAATGGTATCACTAGTATATGCTGCAGCATTTGGAGTCAGTTTTGGAAAAAACTACAATCTTTGTAGTATAGTGAGTTATTTCTTGAGGGGATACATCAGCAGGGTGTGAATTTTGTTTCTTGCAAGCCAAATAGAAGGGGAAAACACCTGGTTATTCACCCTGCTGTGATTCACTTGGGTGGCAATACCAAAAAGCAATGCTGTGACAGGGAGGTCACTATCTGGTATTCTTCCACTGCTGTTGAGCAGGAGAAACAGGCCACATGGGAGGTGCTGGTGCCTGCTGTGCCTGGATGTAGCTTTCTGCATGTGATCATAAGCAAATCTTCTCATATTCTTTCTGAAAATCATGAGATGTTGAAAGGATACACAAATATGATGATTCTTAATGTTACATATTAGAACTCATATTTAAGAAATAGACAAAATGTAAATAGCTTGACAGATATATAGCATGGAGGTTTAAAAGCCTTATTTCTATTTATGAAACAGTAATGGTACATGTGCTGTACAGGCAAGGATAAAACTCAGCTGCAGAACTTTTTATAAGTTAATGCTAGACTAGGTCACAGGATTGCAAAATGATGCAGGGAGACACGCTATCTGAGAAACATATGTGCAGAAACATAGAGTATTTGAGAACCATATGTGCTGATACACAGTTCGTAATAATAGAATAGCCTTATACTAAACATACCAAACAGCAGTTTTAAAGTTTCATCATTTACTCTTCAAGGTGTTTTCAAAGATTTATATTGCTTATTTAGGAAAAAAAATACATTTATTGACATGGACAATATGTCTGTTTAAATTAAAGAGTAGTTTTCACAACATTTTAGGACTGATACTTAACTGCAGCCAGAATTTTACTCAGTTTGTGACTAGAGGAGAGATAAAGAAAGGTAGTGGTAAAACAAAGATGACTTTAGCAAACTGTCAAACACTGCGGTTTGCCAGCCACTGACAAATACGAACAGGCGAGCCTAGGACAATTTTGTTTACATAGTGTTTTACTTTAGGAAAGAATACACTATAAATACACTGCAAGTACTGTGAAGTTGTAAAGTTGTCTATATTACTGAATGATTACCTCTGAACAGTTGGTAAAGCGTAAATTTGATTAAACAATGAGTGGATAACTAGCAACATTTAAATGTAACACCGTGGGACTGAACGGAGTCATTCAATCTTGTTTCTTTCTCTGCTAGGCTCCTTCAACATTGATCTTCGCCTTAAAATCTGTTAGATTGTTTTGTACCATGCCTATAAACCCTCACATCTGTGCTGGTATATATTTTTATTTTCAGACTTTGTCAAATCACTTTATATCTTTTTGTTCCTATTGAAATTCATCCTGTGGGTCAGATGGTGCTCATTAGCCTCTCTTCCTGACCTGGATTCACCTCACCTATTTTTCACGTCTCAGGTGTCCAGCCTTGGCCACCCTAAAACTGGAATATGAGATAGAGAAACCATCAGAAGCCATTGCATTAGACTTTTATTAAATGTATTATTGGCTGAGATGAACGGCTTTCTGGATTTCTTTTCACAGTATATAAAAGAGCCTTGGTTAACTCATTCATGCTAAAATATTTAACTTTTAGATGTCTAATTTAGGGTAAAGGAATCTTTCTTTGTGAAAGTATGCAGTAGTCCAAATGTGTTCTCCTAGGGTTCTAACTATAGCACTAATACTTTCCTAACTGTATTAGAAATGGCTGTTGGGACATTTTAGGTTTGCACTACCATTGTCTAAGCTGCATTACATTGGCAACAGATCCTGTGGACAGTTAGCACATTCAGGGTGTCTCCTCACATTTCGAACTGATGTGCTCCTAGTTTATTGCATAAATCTGTTTTACAAATCCTTAGGTACAGAGCATGCTGTTTGATACCATTATATGTTATCCCATTTCAATTGCTTCACTCCTTAAGGTCATGTAGTTCTTCCTGTTTACTCAGATTCTCCTCCCTAATAAGGATGCTTTCCAAATTTCTGTTATCAGAAAATTTCATTAGCAAGCCAACATTTTTGTGGCAAGGTACTTCCCCACTTGCTGGTTGCCTTTAGTTTGTTCCTTGTGCACCTTACAATTCTTATGTTAATCCCCACTTATTTCAGATTAATTTTATGAAGAAACATTATATCTCCCATGTGCACTTATTTTTTTTAATTTAATCCCTCAGAACAAGAGTTCTTTTGAAAATGGTGTGATACTTTTGGTAACCTTTTATCCCATCTTCTATTTATCTCCACGTCTTTAATTATTCCCTTCATACATTTTGTTTTCAAGTTGCTCATGGCATTGAGTTCAAACCATCAGGTTCCAAACACCTAGATCATTCATTTTCCCTCAACATTAAGGACTGTGGTTTCTGCTTTACTGGACTTTTTGCTATGGTGGATTTACCAGAATCCCATGTTATGCATTCATATTTATGTTTCAGTTTTCAAAGTGCAAATGTTAGCAGAAGACAGTTTGTCAGGTCCTCCACCTGTCCACTCCAAACTGAATAACAAGGGATGTTTTCAGCGCTTAGAGCTGTGTTCTTTGTGGACCCTCTGATGACTACATGCATCTCCCCGTTTGATTATGAGGCAGATCTGCACTGTAAGCTGCACTAAAAAGAAGGCAGGACACATACTTCTGGGCAATATAAAGATTATCTTCACTCTCAATGCAGACCCAATTATTTTCTTCTATCTTCTTTACTGTAGAATTTTTTTTTTTTTTTGCCATTTGCTTTCATTCCCATTACAAGGTCGACTTCAACTTGCACTTTGACAATCCCCTTGTTATTTTAGAAGCTTTTGGCTTTCTGTACCTCCTTTTCAGGCTTCTTTCTCCTAGTATCCTTCTAATGTGATTATTCAAATATGTTACAGGGATTTTTTTTTTATTTTTATTTTTTATGTGCTGGGGTGCAATTTCTGGCGAGTCCTCCTCTTAGCTTCCTGATTTATGGATAATCCAAATCTCTGTGATGACTATGCAACATCTCTCCTCTTTGGTGTAGTTAGTATCCCAAACTTGGCCCCTTAAAAATCTTCCTGATGCCTCAGTCTCCACCAGCAGGCGAAGCACACTCACATGGGGGTAGGCACCCCAGCACTAGCCTTAAGCATTGCTGTCTTTTGTAATCTCTGTCACTGAGGTCCCATCCGTCCTACCAAAACGTGAAGCCTGGTGGATGATCTACTCAAGGGTTCACTAGTCCTTTAGGCTCAAAGCCAGCATCTCTTCAGCTTTCTTATAGATACCTAAACAGCCACATCTGTTCTCAACGCTTTGCTCCTTTGTTGGGCTGATCCTCCTCCCCAACCCTTGCCTGCTCATAGGCAACTCCTCCACGAAATGGTCTCACTGTGTCTCAGGCTTTCTTTGTATGTGACTTCTCTCAGTTTGTGACTTGAGACCTATCTCAGCCTGCCAGCCCTCTGTCTGTGCCGCTCTCTATCCACACTCTAGTTTTTCCTAAGGGCATCCTTTAGACACAAACTGAAAATAGCTGGTCCATTTATTAAAAATTTATAGGCTGATGAGTTGCAGAGTTCATCATTCTTCCCTCCTAAACTGCCAAACTTAAATTGTTGGCCTGCTTTCAAATTCCCACTGCATGTAAACCAGAATTGCCTCACGATCACTCATTTCCAAGCTACTTTCTATGAAAAACTCTTCTGAAAGTCTAAAACATGATCTGCTGTGGCAGGTGGAGTAACTCTTTGTTGAATAAATCCCTCCTCTGTTCATCTGAGAAGAACTGAGTCCTTCAGGTGATGCAAGCATTTGTTCTTCATTGTGCACCTGAAGGCTAAAGTCCTTCTGACTTCAGCTTCATAACACACTTCTGGCATTCTCTTGATTTCCATGTCATGCCCTGGTCCCCATGTGGCTGCTGGCACAACACTGCTCTTCGGATCCAGTCTCTTAAGAAACTTAGTGGTTTTCCCTTGAGAACACTCCTCAGCCACATGCTTGTGGTTTTTTGTCCATGTGTTACTTTTCAGCTTTTGTGTCACATTTCTTTCCTTTGCCTTCTCCCTCTTAAAAACCTCTGTCTGCTGGAATTCCTGGGCCTGGTGGTCTCCGTTGATTCTTCTGCTGAGACAAGGTACATTTTCTTTCATCCGTGCACACCCATCTTCTCTTTCTTCCTGTTATACCTTTTCCTGTACAACTAAAGGTTTGATTTTTTTTAAAGATGTTCTTTTCTTTGTTACCTCAGTCACTTTCTTGCCCTAGTCTTCAAGATCATGTGCTTTTATGCTCATCTTTCTCATCTACCAACTCGGCCTATGGGACCTTGGGTTTGAAAACTTTGAGAAGATATGAAGCTTCATCTCTTCTGTGTTACCAGACAAAAGAAACCAGTTGCAGGACTTTCAGCCACCAGCAGCTCAACTTAGCCCCAACAGCTCACATAGTGCCAGCTGTGAGCAAGCTCTGCAGTGAATTGCCCTGTGCATGGCTATGTTTTCCACCCACTGCCCATCTGAAATGACTCCTGTGACCAGGACTGCCCCATCTGTGCATTACAAGCCATTAATAACATCCCATGTATCCCTCTCTGCAACCCTGTCCAGAGCCCAGGACCACATTTCATTCCCTGGGGCCACCAGTCCCTGCCCCATCAACACCACAGCAGTGCTGATCTCCAGCCCTGTCTCAGCACAGACCTCAGACCTACCATATAGGCTACCTGTCTCCTGGATTAGATATTGAATACTTGTCTCCAGCCTGTTTCTGGCCCCATCTCCTTCTGCTCCTGACTGGACTGTCAGGACATTACTGTCCATGGCTGGAGGCTGTTGATGGACCCTGTTGACAGTCTACAACTCTGCCCAGTGTTCACCCATGTGGGGCTGCACCCTACTGGTGAGGGCACAGCTGGTCCTAGGGTCACTCTTTAATTCCCAGCTCCTCATCCCCTTGGAAGCAACTAGGCCTGACAAAGACATCAATAAAACACTTCAAAGCTCCAGCTCCTTGGGAGATGCCCAGCTGATTGGGGATGAGTCCTTCACTGTAACCAGAGGCTGGGTGACCTCTGCTGAGCAAGCAGCATCCAAGAGAAGCTGCCATGTACCTGTCCTCCACATAACTATAAGGTGAAGAGGAAGACTGCATTCATAGTCCTGTTGGATACATGGTAGGGTGGCACTGCTGATTTCACAAGGCACACAGCTGTGATTTTTCCTCCTCCACCTCCTGAGCTCTCCAGGGGGAGCCCAAACCATCACATGAAAAGTGGAGAAAAGATTACAACTTTTTTGGTTTTGCCCCCTGAACTTTGGAAAAGGATTTCCAGGTTTTGAGTACCCGCTTCTCATTCATCACTTTAGTTCTTGTGTAGTTTCTTCTGATGCCTTGTTGCACAAAGGTAAGAGGCAGGAAAGGAATGTATCAGGCTGGAACCACGCAGTCACATGTAAGCCTGCCTGGAACCAGGAGTTGTAGCTACCTTCAGTGTCACAGCCAGGTCTCACCACCTCCAGTCCTTTCCCAAGCCTTTTCATGCTCTGCAGTAGGATTATGCTGTCTGGATATGTTAGGCTTTTTAGTCCTAATCATGATCATAACCCTGGCATGGCAGCCAGACAAGAGGACTAACTTTCAGCTCACGTGAGTTCTGGTCTCTGCTCTACCCTAATGACCTCTTTATGTCACATTTTTCCGCATCTGTAATGAAGAGTAATGTTATCAAATCCTTCATAAGCCACATTGAGACTGAAGTGCATTTTACTGTCATTAAGTTAAGCATCCAGAGGTCTCTGTGATTTCACTTTGGGAATAATCTCTGAAGCCTCAGGTCTGCTCTAGTAGTGCCTAAGCAGTGTTACAGTGTCAGAGACCTGAGGGTAACACTTCACAGGGGAGGATGTCCATCCTACCCAAAAGGGAAGAGTTCAGCTCCCCACTGCCCCCTCCACATCCACTCCTGACTTTCACCTTGAGCTCTCTCTGCCTCCTGCCAGACCCCTCCAGCGCAATTTGCTGAACCAGCCCTCAGAGCTGGCCCACGGGAGACACGGCTGAGAGCAGGGAGAGGAGAGGGAGGAGGTTGGGGGGCATAAACCACTTCCTTTTGGCTATTTTTTTATTTGTTCTTGTCTCTGCATCAAGTGCACCATGATGGAACATGAACCTGTTGGACCTGTTCTGTCCTCATGAAGCATTTTTTAAAAAAAATATTTCTATTATTGGTGTTTTTAAGCAACTATGACATGATGTCTTTTGTAACATTAATTTCAAGATGTATTAATACATATATTATAATTTGAACTCCATAATACCATTTCTCATTATAATCTAAAGTCCCTAATTTCATTTGTCTAAACAATTACACAAAAAGAGTTCCTCAGAGAAGTAACTCCTGTCTTTTGTAAAGCAGTCTAGAAAAGTTTATTTTTATTACTGCTGATTTTCTGTTTTATGAGAGTTTGTGTTTAATGTTACAAATCTCGGTAGTTTTCAACAGATATTGGTGTGGTAAACATGATTATGACATCAGTGTAAAAAGAGGAAAATAGAATCATGTAGAGGAATAAAATAATTTACTTTGCACTTTATTTGTGTGCTGAGTTTCAATTAACACACATTAAACTCAAATACTTATGAAGCAGTTGCAAGAAATGCTCCTTTGTGAAAACTAAGTATCTGCGTTGTATTTGTGATCTCCTAGCCAATCCTCTGGGCCTTCCCGAGAAAAACAACCCACATGAGTTAAATGTGAGATACTAGGTGGGTTTTATTAGATCTTAGGTAATAAATAAGCAAGAAAAATATTTCAAGATAGCTAAATAAAACAGAACTCTCACAGAGCTGCTTTGCACACTAACCAGTCATGATGCTGTGAGCTGCCTTCACTGAAGGGTGGAGGAAATGGAGAATGTCATCTGTGAAAGTCATTTCTTATTTACATGGATATATTCAATAACAGCAAAATGAATGCAGAAGAATATAGGCTAGGTAAACTTCTTTCTGCACAAAAGCTTTGTTTTGTTTTGTTTTTTTACTACTGTACTTTTTAATATAAAAGGCTTATGCCAAGGTGTAATTTCTTTAAAGTAATAAATGTGTACTGAAATTTGTCCTTCATCTTCTGACCAAGGTCCCATTATGGTTACCAGATCTAAATATACCTCTTGCCTACAGTCAGGGAACATAGTAATTTTACAGGTTTTTATATATTTTCATTCTACTTTTCCAATTTGTTTCACCCTTTTCAGGCTTCTGACACCCACATTGTCAGCCATGAAGTTTTGCATGTGTTATTCTGTGAAAATAAGTGAGGTAAAAACCCAGAAAAGTTACAGTTCACGTTCTCTAAATTGCATACATGTAAAGTCTTTTTCTGACAGTTATAAATTCACCATTTCTGGGTCTGGCAGCTTAATTAATATGTGTACTTTTGTTTTTTTATATATGGAATAATTTTTATTTTTATCCAGTACATGGAATACAATTAGGATTTTCATAAATCTGTAAAACTTATGAGGAAAGATTTACATGGCTTTATAGCCTCACATTATTGAGTGTTTGGAAATCTTAGCAGTAAAGTGAATCTTCTGAAAACGCAGCTGATAAGACTTCAAAAAGTTGGAAAGATTTTCAATCTAGTTAAAAAAATTCCAGAAATTTAGTAAATCAAGGGTACAAGGTAACTTGTTTAAAGTGAGATCTGTCTGCCTCTGTTATCATTACTGTTTCCTGAGAGACAGTTTATGGAAGGTGGTTTTATGATACATTCCTGAAACACCTCCAGTTTTCAAATATGCAATATAAACCACCTTCTGAAAACTGCATAACTTGCCCTTGATTTATAAATAGTACCACACCTACCTTGGCTGTACAAAAAAATTTATTTCTAATGTAGTCAGTTAGTAATAAAAACAAAGCTTAATACAGAAAGATTTGCTAAAGAACCAGAACATCAAGGGACAGGAAACCACCTTCTAGATTAAAGCACATTGACTATTCCTAAGGTAATGGATGGAAGAACTTAGCACATTAGCAAGAATGGTTGGAGAAAACCCAAGAAAAATGTTACCTACCAAGGCATGTTTTGAACAGTTCCCTTCTTATAAGATTGTGCTTAAATGAAAAAAAATGTTTGCAGTACTCAACAATAAAAGTATCAATGGTTTATTAGCATTAAATTAAATAGTTTCAATGAAGAATGGCCTCATTTGATTCAGGTAATCACAAATATTTTTGTGCATACAGTCTGAATTGTGGAACCCTGGGACTATCTTCCACAGCACAGGAGATTTTCAGTCAGTGCTCTGCAGATACTTTTTCTGTAATGGTCACAGAAAATGCCACACAAGGCTTTCCAGGACAACCCACTTTATCACATAGTATGTGGCTAACTCCTGAAAATGGCAGTCTAACTGCACTTCGAGTATGGAGAAAAAAGAAGACTGATTTCTCCAAGAAGTGCTTGTTGCATTTCCCAGACCTATTTTTTTTCCCTGGTTCTGCTCATTTTTATTCCACTGCTTCCATATTTTAACTCTTGGTATTTTCCATTTCACGTATGACACTCTGGACTTTTTGTGGATCTACAGTTAAATCGACATAAAAATGTATTGAACATCTTTTCATGAGTCCAAGTTCCCAAGATGTTCAGCAAGTAAGAGGCAGTTTTCTGAGACAGCCTCAAGAGGTGCAGGTTTCACATGCAGTTCTTCTTTCTCCTTCCATCTTTAGAAAATCCAACTCTATAATGCAAATGTATACTTACAGAAGTACTTCATTTCTTTATTTTCCACCAGGACATTCACAGAAATCTCACTTGAATCAGATCAATAAACATAGACCAGTGGTTTTGAAGGGAGTAGTCAAAAGGACAAATTTTCATCTCTTGCAGATTATCTGACCTGCTTTCAGTGCATAAATATTGTTGAACATCTGGCCCTACCACACACTATGCCAGCCAGCTCACATTCATTCCTGGCACTAACCTTCTCCTTCTTTGAAATAGTGGACTTGTTTCTCTTACCTTGCTCAACTCTGCTGAATGTACAGACTTAATTTTCCTGTGAAAATATAAATGAAAATAGAAATAAGTGAAAATAGATGCGAGTTTACAGTGAGGCCTCTGAGTATCCTACTGGAGTGCCTGAGGCACACTCAGATTGCTCCAGAATTAGACTAAAATCCCAGGGTCCTCTGTAAATATTTACTTACATTTTACTCTTTTCTTCATCACTGAAGTGCTCCTGAGTTCAGATTGAAAAGGACCCAAATATATGTCCCTGACTCAAATGCTATAAAAATGAAGTAAGTCCACCCTGCCTTGGCAGTTCAAGTACTTTTGGTGGTGACTGATCTCACCAAAGTGACTAAAAGCTGGATGTCTGAGCTAAGCCAGTGCTCTAGGATCTGCCTAGTGTCAGTGGAAAAAGATAGGCACTGCCCAGTTCTTCACATCTAATTTAGGCTGCGGTTCCCTGAGAAGCAGTGAATGTTTTAACAGCTTATTGTTGGTGAAAGGGTAAGGTCCCTCCTTCCTCCACCCTCCTCTATTGCTCCTGGTCATCTTACTATTTACTTTGTGCCGGGTCATCAGGCCCTTCTGTGAACTGATTTAACCAACTACCCTGATGAAAAATCATTGAAATAAAACAAGAAAAGAAAGGAGTGTGAACAGAGAGGAAAAGGAAAATGTTATCTTTCTAGCGGAAACAAGATGTCACACTGGGTCAGCTGCCCATGAAATCGTTGCCTCATGTTTCATGGGATCATCTCTGGAAGCAGAGAGAGTGTTTTGGTGACAAGGACATTCTCAGGTCTGACTTTGGAGTGTTCAGTCTTGATTAGGAAAAATATTAAAGAGATTTCAGAACTAGCCTGGATGCGTTCCTGTGTGACCTACTCTAAGTGATCTATGTGCTCTGGCAGGGGGTTGGACTAGATGATCTTTCGAGATCCCTTCCAACCCCAAACATTCTGTGATTCTGTGATTCTGTGATTTTATAGCACTTTATGTTATTGTAACTCATGTATTTCTAATTCAAAAACTACCCAGTTTATGAGGAGACAAGCTCTCTCTGGTCTCTCTAACAATCAGTTCTATAAACTCAAGAAAGGGAATGAAAGCTAAAGTAGTCCTGTTGTCTTGACCCTCCTCAGCCCCAGGACAAATGTTTCTCAGGCAAAATTCTCAGATACTTGGGTTATGTCTCCCCATTGTCTCCAGTTTGTACTTCTATCTCTTACTCCATGTGGGAGCTAGTGCTTGGCTTTGTAATGCTGTTAATGACATATAGCTATCTTACCAGTATGACGTCTGCAGTGATAAAAGGAATAAAACTTAGAAAACCCCTTCTATTATCACTAATGAAAGAAGAGATGTCTGAATACCTGCATGAGGAAGATAAATAGAGTGAAAAGTTGCTGATTTTACAGTCATTTCTTGGAGTAGAATTGTGCTTTAGTGTATTTTCCCCCGTAGCACAAAGTTTAAAATAGAGAATTTATGGGATTTCAAAAGACAAATTTCTAACATGGCTAAGGAGCACAGATACCAACAAAGTAGCCCTTGTATACAAAAGATTTTCTGCATTTTGTATCAATGGTGAGAGATCAAGGATACAACTTTTTCCTGGCTTATGAATTATGCATGTATACAATAACAGGTTTTCCAATCTTGACTCTTTTAGCCTCAGATAGATAGTTAAAACCAAACATTTTTAATTTCTGTGTCTTTGCTATTCCTTTTGTTACACTTGGAGATCTGCAAGAGCAATACACTTTTTTAGCACTGGAGCAGCTAACAAATTTTTTCAGGTGCCTATTCACTTACCAGTGAAAAAACGTGTGCAGGAAAGGGATGCAGAAAATAGATATTGGTATAATAGGGTTTTCTGAGTATGACATTCCCATCACACTGTTGTCATGCAATAAATAATAAATTAAAATTTAGTGGAGTTCACTGAGTGTATTAGCTGCAGCTTTTGGTGGAAGAACAAATATTGAACTACACAGCTCTTTTAAGAGGCCCATTCTTTGATAGCTGATATCATCAAGGGTTTATGAGAAGAGTCTAATATCGTCCACATGAGCTGTAAGGCAGACAAGGAGGTCTAAGCACAGAGGTGATGTGCTAGGTTTGTGAACTGGTGCATCGCGGCTGTGCTCCTCAAGTCACATGGTTTAGTTTTAGAGAGTCCTGTGAGAAGCAGGGAGTTGGACCTGACGATTCCTACAGGTACTTCCAACTCAAGATATTCTACGATTCTGTGATTCTATGACTCACTGTCACCCAGTTTCTGGGAAGGAATGAGTGTTAAAGCCCATTGTTCTCTTTGAAATACTTTTGTTAGTTGTTTAGATTTAATACTTTGTATTGGGCTCACTCCCTCCATACTGGTCTGGATAAGTCAGGGAGACATTTACACCACTAGCTGATCCACTCAACTGTTGATAACTATTTATCTAAAACAAAGGTCCCCTCCAGTCCCCTTTGTGATGAGATAAGTCAGCTACTTTGCATTATGCTCTGAGATTCATGGGTACATTGTCCTTGCCCATCTCCTTTGAACCTTCTTCCACTGTAAGGGTTTACTGGTCAGTCACACCTCCTAGCTCTCAAATTCCCAGTAAAAAAGAAAGAAAAAAAAGAAGATACAAATATTGAGTACTTAATCCACTTTTGAACACATTGTCCTGAATTTCTGAGGCAGTGACTGTGCTCAGAGCCACCCTCTGGGCCTCAGCATACCTGGCACTGCAGGGCAGGTACAGATGTTGTTCTGCTCTCTTTTCCACATCTGGAGAGCTGTTTTCTTGCTCCCTCCTGGGAATGGTCCCTGGCTCACATTCACTGCCAAACTTCAGGCAGTTTTGGGGACAGCTAGGTGGCATGGGTGAAATCCATGTCAGAGACCACAGTAACAATTTAGCAGGTTGGATAACTGAATTGTGGTGCCCAAGGATATGGCTTTGACCTGCTTCAGTTACTGGTGAACATGCCCCTATAGGCTCGTGAAAGTATTTAGATGCCCCAGAAATCAGTGAGAAATATATTGCTGCATATATTCAGACATATCTGAGCTTGGGAGACTTGATTTCCAGCTGTACCCTGATCCCACATTGAGGGAAGCCCTATGTGGGCAGAGTCCCACCGCCTCTTTCCATTTTCCTTGAATCTTGGTTTTTCATGGGCAGGAGCATAAGCAAGTGCCTCAGAGACAAAGAGCTGCTAGCCCCAGCAGGTCCCTTCCTCTAGGTGACCAGGAGATGGCCTGGCACGGGGCCCAGCCTCAATGTCAGATGAATGGGGCTGCAGCCTGCATGGATTTGGCCTTTAGAGAGGTTTGAGTGAACACAAAAAAGAAAATGGGAATGAAATTATATAAACAATTTAATCTCTGTCATTTTCTTTGACTTCTAGAAAGTAAAAGATTTTCTTCTAACATCCATAGGTGGACATATTTTACATATAGATCTATAAAAATAAAAACCCACCATGCTAAGGATGGCATCATGTGGACCACATTTATTTTATTACAAACAGAGTAATTGCTCTCCATTATTGTCTATTGTATATTATTAATTGACTAAGAATGGTAACTAGTAAGTGAGGGATTTTTGTTTGACAGCATGCTGTGTCACCTCTTTCCGAACTAAATAAAATGATGCCATTGGGCTACCTGGACCTACTTCACCATGTTATATATTCTTGCATGTTTTTCTCTTGTTAGCCAGGAAAGCGCAACATTGCAGTGACATTTCCTTTTCCTGTTACTGTCAGGTAAAGACAATATACTAGAAAAAAGTGCTAATGAAGCTATTTTAACACCATCTCTGTTTAAAGTAGAACAACAGTATCTGCCTATTCACACTCACTTGTAATGCTCATGGTTTTAGATTTATGAATTAAAAAAATATTAGAGATATTGCACATGAGGGCATGCCCAGTATTTTTTTATAGTCTGGAAGAGTGTCCCTGTGCCCATATATATTAAAGTATGCACCCGCCTTCAATAAGCCAACATCAGGACACACGAACGAAACATATTGCCAAATTTGCCTTGTAAAGCAAGTGTAAAAAGAGCAGACCTTTTCTCTGAAAAAAATAAAATAAGTAGGTATTATTAAAGGAAAAATATGCCTGAGCAGTTTTAGTTGAGATCTGGGAGAAGAAACTGTTTGAGTGAGGCCAATGGAACAATGGAAGAAAAAACTCAATAACTAACCAGAATCATTTCTCTTTCTGGAAACCCACAGTAAATATTTTGAGGCAGCTCATCTTGTAATGTGGTTTTCTTTTTTTTTTTTTGTGCAGATCCTGCCAGTTTTTCAGATATGTCTTCTCTACTGGAGTAACTGACCTCATTTACTTAGTCCATATTAGAAAGGAGGACTGCAGCCATCTTGCTCTGGCTTTTTGGGGCTGCCTTTTGGGTTGCTCTGTGTTGCCCATTTGCAGGCAGCAGAGATGCAGCAAGTCTGAGGATGGCCAACAAGATTGCTATTCCAGCAGGCACTACAGCCTTGATCTTCTTTTTCACTGCACATCCATTACTACCATAATTTCCACTAAGTGCAACTGAGAGAATAATTTGGTTTTACACAATCACGTAGAAGGGATTTTCAGATAAATGAACTAGTAACAATGAACGTTGGCTGAAGCAAAACACTGGAGGCTGTCCAGCAAGTTTTGATGCACTACAGGCCATTTTACTCCTTGCTTGAAGCCTGTCAGCCACCCTATGTAGAGATGGATGCAGCAAACGAGCTACCAGCAAAGATCATAAACCTGCAAAGAGCAATACAGACTGTGCAGGAGCTGAACAGAGCACTAAGTGGTGCTGCTATGAGTTATCCATGGGAGGTGGGAAAAAAATCACCAACTAGTTGCAAACTGTGGGGGTTACATGTTCATTTGTGTTTTTCATGCTGCAGTGTTTCTCTGTAGGCTGCAGAAACTGTTGAGCAAAAGGGGAGCAAAAGGGAAGAGGGAAATAAGGAGATTTCAAGGAGACAGGGTTCAGACGGAGCCAAATGTTGATGTCTACATCTGAGTGTTGATTCTCTATTTGGGTTAAAAAGAAATATATCTGTCCAGTTTTGTATGTCTTATGCATGAGAAGAATAGCTTTCTAGCAGTGCTTGTGCTTCTTCCATGACTCTGGCCTGTGGGACTGGCTGAGATGGAAAGACCAGCCACAGTGATAGGAGGCAAATCCAGCCAGGTTTGGCCCATTGCCTTTCTTACAGAGTACATGCTGGTTTTGCACAATTCTGAACTGCTGTGGAGCAGAAGAAATATCAGGATCCTTGGGACACCTCTGTTTTCATACAAAAGTAGTGGGCAAAAGCCAATGCCTCAGACGTGACCCTGGTTACACAAAACAACCTCAGATAGAAAAGAACAGTGCTGCATATTGAAACCTGCTGTGTGTAATTTCTTCATCTGCTCTCAGAATTAGAGGACTGTTATTAAAGCTGATTGCAAGTGGAATAATACATTATGCTAAGCATTTATGTGAACAAACTTCTGAAATTTGGGGACTGCAGACCTCAGAGATTAATTCATGTGGTCCCACGGCCAGGTGCTACTTGTAACTGTAAATACTGACAATATTCATGGGGACTCTGATCTACTGAATTTATGGAGCCACCTCCTCTGTCTGCTGCTCCCTCCCCCTTGGTGTAAGTGGGAGGAAGGGATGTGCTGAGAGTGGGATAATCTATGCGTCAGCTCAGAAGAGCTGTGTTCCACACTGCTTGACCCTCCATTTGCACAAGCTCCAATAGGATAAGGCTAATTATCGAAAGTAGAGGATTCCTTCAGTACTCTCAAATTCTGCTGTGACTAAGCAGTTTGTCAGCAGAGACAGATGGTCTATGTCCTGGGGCCTTTGAGATTCAGTGGAGAATATATGTTTCTGGAATCAGTGGTGTCTCCTTGGATTACCCTAGAAGTCTTTCTTCAGCCTCTTGTGATTTTGTTTTCAGACATCTGATCTGATTTTTTTTCTCCTGTTTGCTTCACAGAAGATTTAAAGACTAGTTTTGAAAGCTTCTGTCTTCTGACCAGTATGCACAGAAAAGGAGCTGTGCCTTTCAAGACTTGAGATCCTCAAAATGAGTTCCTGTTGCAAGAGCATCCAGAGTACATTTTGATACAGATTTTACTCTTCTGGAAGCCTTTGAAATGATTAGAAAAGGAGGAGGAAATTGATTCTGAAGTGTTCATTATAAGGAAAAACCTTGTAATACCACTTGGATGGTTTAAATCTTTGTGGCAGCTCAGTTTGTGTTGCGTTTTTGGATGGTTTAAGCCTGGTTTAGAGCCTCCAGTTTCATCTGGGGCAATTTTGGAGTGGTGGAGGGCGAGCTCCTATGGGAAGAGGAGCACTGGGGGCTTGCAGGGGGCGTCAGGCTGGCTTTCTTCAGCCCAGGCAGGAACCAGCAGGGACTACCAGCACAAGTGGTGGGCTGGAGAGTGCTGTGGTTCAAAATCTGAAAAGCTGACCTGCGTGTGTATGTAGTAAATTGTGACATACAGTTGGTGTGCAGAAACATCGTGTACTTTAATCCTGACTCCAGCTCTGATTCTTGCTGCGACTTTGGGTAAGTAAATTGCATGGGTCAGGGGAGGAAAGGATTCAAAAGCACTGTCTTTGCTCCTGTTGAACTTAGCGGTCAATCTTTGAGGCTTGCTAAGCCTAACGGCTTCTGCGTCAGTTCCTCTGCCTGTAGAAAAGAATTTATGAACGGACGTGACTTTTGTGGGAAATGCTGTGTAAACGATGAGCATATTAGAGCAAGTTTCCCATCTGCCATGAGTTTGCTCTTGGTTTCGGTGCAGTCAGACTGACACCAAAGCGCTTTTGTACTTACAAAGGAGAGGAACTGAAGAAGTATGTACTTGTTTGGGATGATGTAGTGTAAGCTCTGACAAGAACAACTGTGCCGCATCACACAGTGATGATTACAAAACCAGTTTCCAATGGAAAGGTAAAATTGCACTTTAACACTGCTATTAGTGGCTCTAGTATCCCAAATGCAGTGGCAGAGGAGTGGAGCAGTGGTATGGGTAAGTGAGAGATACCGAATGGCTCAAATGTTAGGAAAAAATGTTGCAAAGCAATAAAAAAGTTTGCAAGCTTTGAAAAGTACCTGATTTTTTTCTCTGTATTGTTTTACTTGCTTTCAGATGGTCTCTTCTATTGTAAAGCATGTTTCAGAGAATAGTGGCCAGACTCCAGGTTCTAAAACTGATGATATCAGCTCTTCAAAGCTGCCAGATCAGAAACATAAAGATATACATAAAGGGTTCATTTCAATAAGACCTTATTCATTATTTTCAAAGCAAAAGAACTTTTTTCCTCCTACAAAAATTCTCTTTCATTAAAATGTTTATACTGCGGTGTGTATATGAGGGGCTGTCCTTTGAACACATTTCTTGTGGCCTACAGCATAGAAGAATTAAACTGGCATTTAACCAGTAGATTAAATGTGGGCAGGACCCCTCTGTAATGTGGTAGATAAGCAGGTGGATGCAAGATAAGAATTAATATCTGTCTGCTTTAAGAATAACAAGTAGAATAATATTTCCCTAGAAGAATTCACTGAAGACTTAAGAAGGGCAACAAATGACTTCAGCCTTGTCTCTCCTGTATCTCTGCCTTCTCCAAATCAATGTTGCAATTCATGTAGAAGCACAGTATTTCATATCTGAAAATCCGAAATAGTCTTTCAAATAGGTTATTTAGAAAAGATTAAATATCCCTTATCTCTCAATGTGTATTTTGCACAATCTGAAAATAAGAATGTATGTAATTACTACATGTGAGTAATTGAAAACAGAAAATACTACTACTGCTATGATCAACAATAATGAATTAATTGTAGCGCCTGGGAATTCTGAGTTATCCTGCTAGCAACTGTGTGAATAAAGAGAAGAAAAGGCAGCCACACCCCAGAAAACTCACTACGTGTTGGACAGGAACAGAACTAGTGGACAAATATAGGCAAGGAGAACGTGAGAGAGAAATGGGATTGCCATGAGCACCGACCACAGAGCCATCAGCCACTCTCACAGCACATCAGACCACTGGCTGCCTTCCTTTGGGAGGGCTGAGAACCAGAGAGATGTTCATGGGCCCTGCAGGGAGTGCTTTATTTCACACAGATTGTTTTTTCAGTCTTCTTTGGGAAAAGATTGAAAAATTCAGTAAAGTTGTTACTCTTTCATAAACAAGAGAGTCCATAAGGTTGTTTACGCTTAGACACATATATAGACACACTGGAGAAAAAATTGTCAAGATTTTAGCAAAACAAGAAACGGGAAAATGAAAAGTCAGCCAAGATCAGACACTCACTCACAGATAAGGCAGAAGAAATCAATTTCACATAAGTAGTTACTGTCAAACCCTGGTACAAAATCTCAGGCAGTGGTGTTGGAATGGATGTCAGCAAGTCAGTCCATTCCCTCGCTTGAAGTTAGCACCAACTTATTTAAATTTTTCTTGCGTATGCTTGCCAACAACTTGAGTAATTCCAGTGATAGGACAGCATAAACTTGTAAAGTAATCTAATGTAAATATTAATGATCTGGAACATAAGAATTTTTTTCAGAATTTACTCTGTGGAAATTTATGATGTCTCACGTCCTTTCTCAAATAAAATAGTACCAATTCTTTCACTTTTGTGCACAGAACTCTGATCATAATCTACCCAAAAGCTCACGTTTTCCTCGAAAAGTGATGCTCCAAACTGGACACAAACTCGGAGTGCCTGATGCCTTTCCAGTGCCAAGAAGGGCAGTGATCTCTTCTGCTGGTATGTCCAGAATGAGGTTTAAGTTTTTGGCAGAAATTCATCATGGTGACTCATGGTTCACTTTTGCTTTCCTGTAACCATGCTTTCCTTTCATTCTCTATTTGTACCTATGTAACTGGTTATTTCTACCTACCTATAAAACTCTGTAATTGCCCTTATTTAATCACATGCTGGTCTTTTGCAATCTGTATCAAGTTTCTGTAAACAATAATTCTGGACTTTAGCCCCATCCCTAGTTGAGCTTCCAGATCTTTGCAACTATTGTTACCTGCAGTTAATTCAGATACACATCATATATTTTAATATATCAATGTGTCTGCTTCTCTCTTGTAAGTGCGTGTACATACATATCAGTGTATGTTTACTCCATTGTCAAAGTCATTCAGGAAGATATTTGATAGTACTGCACCATGTTTAAGACAATGTTTTTTAACAACGAACCACTGAAAATTGCTCTCTGTCTGGTTCTGGATTTGGTTGTGAACTATAGTCCTTGCAGTAGAGCACTTCTGAGCTTACTTATGAGAATGTCATACTAGGTAGTGTCAATAACTTTACTAATGTCTCCTATCAGGGGACTTAAAAGTTGAACTGGCCTACTATTTCCAAGCTGCACTTTTGTACCTGTTTGAAAAATAAGCACCATGTTTGCCCTTTTCCAGACATCTGGAACATCATGAGTTCTCTACAGCTTTCCAAAGATAACTGATAATATCTCAGAAGTCGTATTAACCAGTTTTCCAGACATCTCTGGGTGACTTTCGCAAGTCTCATTGATTTACAAGTTACTGAGGTACTTTTCATTCCATATTTTAGCCATTTAATTTTGACCTTTGTCAGTTGTTGCAGTTGTGTCAGCTGACATTTTAGTGGCAACAGAAAAAAAAAGGTATGAAACGCTTGGCCTTTCTTGGCGTTATCCTTTGAATGTTTTCCTTCTCTGCTGAACTATGTCTTCCAAGGTCTTCCCCTTATATTAAGGTACTTATAACCTGATTTCCTGTTATTTTTCATGTCCCTTGTTTTCACATTGAAATCTATTAGACATGCATTTCTGCAAACTGCAAATTTACCCATACTGTTATGAGATAGAATATGTTGGTGGATTCTAGATTATGTTACTACTTTCTCTCATCTATGATTAATATTACTTTGACGTGTACCTGTTTCAGATGGTACCAAGAAAAAACTGTCAATAGCTCTTTCATACCTGAGCTGATTGCTCAAGTTTCAGATTATGGTGCAACTTGGTGTATGCTGGGCCTTCGGGAAACATAAGTTCCTTTGCTGTATTTAGATAACCATTGCCTCATCCTTCTACGTAACGTCTGTCTTCAGTAAAACCACATCCTCCAGTTGTTGCTCATGTTACAACTAAACATGGATTTGGTGCCATTTGCACTTTCCTGTTTAGGAATCATTTTTAACATCTTTCTTCAGGATTTTTTTTCTTTTTGCTACTGGAGGATTACTGAGCCCATACTTTTCACTTCATGGATCTGCTGTCCTCTTATCTTTTCTGGGTTATCTGTCAGATTGATGCTGTACAGTGTGTGCTCTCTCCTTTGCTCCGTACATGCTGCTTTTGGACAAGGTGTCCCTGCACCACTGCAGTGATCTGCAATGGCAGCTCCTCTTGTTGTACCTCCTGGCCCTTCTGGCCTTGGCAATTGTAAAATCTTGGTTGGGCCTCTTGGATTATTCCTTGATAATCTAGTTTAGTAGCATCATTAGCAATCAGAAAGCTTGCTCTGTGTGTTCAGAGGCTGCTATTTCAGCACATCTGGTCTCAGTGTGTTATGTAAAGCTCTGCGAAACTCAACGTCTGTGAGTGAGAAACTGCTGAGAAGCTCAAACTCTATGTCAGTGAGTTGGCAGGTGAGTTTTGAAATTGCAGTAGAGTCACCTGATGTGAGAATCCTTTGCTCTAGGATCAGATTTACGAGGCAAATGCAACATTACAGAATGCTTTCCAAGATTTAATACAATAGGAGAGAACTGGTTAATATGTCTTAGCATTTATGACCTCAGAGTATATAAAACTTAGCAGCCCCTACTTAAAGAAAAGTGATTTCACATTTTACACTGGCAGTGTTTGACATGGCATTAGTTTTATTCTTTTGCATGGAAGGCTTTGTGCTAATAGCCATGCAGTGCAAGCTGGAGAGGCTACTGCATGGCATCCTGGGTGATGAACTGCGGGAGTGAAATGTCACATGGAGAAGCTCAAGTGAAAAGGGGCAGAGGAAGAGTTTGTCCTAGAAAATCTGTTTTTCCTTTTTAAAGACATATACACAATATCCATGTCCACCAGTGGCATGGAAATAGTGAGTAAGCAAGGCAAAGGAGTTCTACAGGAGTTGAGGAAATACTACATTTATAGGGAAAAGAAAGCATAAAATTTTCCAATTTGCCTTTAAAGAAAGAATTTGTGTATAAACTGTGAAAGGTACAGCTCACCAGATGTTTTATAACTATTGGCTATATATTAAAAAGCAAGCTACTGTTCCAGTCTTTGAAATAAGAAATAAAATGACTTATTGTTTCTGATGTGCAACAGCATCAACATGTGTTCGCAATGAATAGGAAATAATAGGCTCAGCAGTTTTACTGAAATTGTTACTTTGTTGCAAATTTCAAAGACATTTGTTACCCTGTTCATGAAATATTTGTATTTCTCCTTCTGTCAAAGGCACAATATTCAGTCTTTGTCCTGCTTTCCCCATTCAACAGGATTTACACGGTGTAAATGAAAGGCGAATTTGTCCTCTTCCAGCTTTCCTGCTATTTTTTTCACTTGACCTAAAAGCTAAAAAGTAGCATTGAATCAAGCAAGTCCTATGAAAAGTTCTGTATAAAGAAAGCACTGCAGACCACCTACAGTGTGACACTTAGTGAGATGAAAGGATATTAACTTAGGAGCGCCTTGTGCTTTCAACAGAAATCTTGTTCGTTGTACTACAAACAAAGATAACTAACATAATTTAATTATGCTCTAATAGTAGTTGAAATGTATATGTCTTTTGGCATAATGCAATTTTTGTTTAGAAAATAAAGTATCTGCACATAGCCTACAATTTTGCTGGAATTCCCTCCTGTGGGAAAAATATTACCAAGGGGCTGTTGCCTTATGCATATTTGCACATACTATTTATGTTAACAAGCCTGGGATTTTTTTTTCTCTTTTGAACTGAAATGAGGTTCAAGGAGTTATTTTATTCCTTTCTCCTTTATTTTAAGGCTCTTAGTATCACACTGTCAAGGCTACTTGGTCCCTATAATATATTTGTCACCCAAATGATAAGAAATTGCCAGAAAAAAAGAGCCATTTTAATTATTTTTTGTGCCTAAATTATAGAAAACATACATAAAAGCTTCAAAAATTTCAGGAAATATTCCAGCTAAAGGCAAGAGTGAGGTTAATGGTATCCCTTTAATCTTTGCAGAGTCTCAAACATTTACCTGTACTGCAGCATTAGCTCTATATGGATATATTTACATGAAACTGGAATGTATGAAAACCAGTTAAAGACTGTCACACAAACACAATGAAATATCTCTTGCCAGCTTGTCTAAAGTTTTTATGCTAAGCCTACTGGGCTGCATTGGGGTAACTGGGAACACTTTGTTGAATGTTCCATTGCTCTTCCTCTTTTCATATAACAAATAATAGACATAAACTTGTTTTTTTGTCTGAAGAGAGACTTAGGAAAAGCACTTCTGGCTAGGTAAATATTTACACTTTAATACCTAAAGGATTTTATAAGTTGGAATAAATTAACAAAACAAATTTCTCAGTAGTAATGTTAACCTTTATGCAAATACTTGCAAAATCATAGAATCATAGAATCATGGAATAGTTTGAGTTGGAAGGTACCTTAAAAGTCCAAGCCCCCTTATGCCAACCTTCCACTAGACCAGGTCACTCAAAGCCCCATCCCACCTGGCCTTGAATACTCCCAGAGAGGGAGCTTCTATGACTATCTAATTTAAATCTACCCTCTTTCAGTTTAAAACCATTAGGCCTTGTCCTATCACTATACTCCCTGAAAAAGAGTACTTTCCCATCTTTCCTGCAGGCCCCATTTAAGTACCAAAAGGCCACTGTAAGGTCTCCCTGGAGCCTTATATTTTCCAGGCTGAACAATGCCAACTTTCTCAGCCTGTCCTCGTAGGAGAGGTGCTCCAGCCCTCTGATCGTTTTTGTGGCCTCCTCTGGACCCGTTTCAACAGGTCCATGTCCTTCTTGTGTTGAGGGCTCCACAGCTGGACGCAGTACTCCAGGTGAGGTCTCACCAGAGCAGAATCATTTCTGTCAGTCTGTTGGCTGTGCTTCTTCTGGTGCAGCCCAGGATGGGACTGGCTTCTGGGGCTGTGAGAGCACGTTGCTGTCTTATATTCAGTTTTTCATCCACCAACATCCCCAAGTCCTTCTCTGCAGGGCTGCTCTTGAACCACTTATAGCTCAGCCTGTATTTATGGTTGTTATTGCCCAGACTCAGGTGCAGGATCTTGCACGTGGTCTTGTTAAACTTCATGAGGTTTGCATAGGCCCACCTCTCAAGCCTGTTAAGCTCCCACTCCCCTGCAGTGTGTTACCTGCACCACACAGCTTGGTATCATCCGCAAATTTGCTGAGGATGCACTTGATCCCACTGTTCATGTCACTGACAAAGATGTTAAACAGCACCAGTCCCAGTACTGACCCCTGAGGAACATCTCATCACTGGTCTCCACTCAGACATTAAGCTATTGACTGGAACTCTTTAAGCATGGCCATCTAGCCAATTCCTTATCCACTAAGTGATCCATCTGTCAAATCCATGTATCTCCAACCTAGACACAAGGATGTCATACGTGACAATGTCAAACGCTTTGGACAAGTGTAGCTCATCAAGTCAATCTGCTCTCTTCAGGAGGTTTTCAGCATGTTAAAGCTGGATTTATCAGTGATGATCCTAATGCCAACACCAATCTCACAGTGACATTGCACTGGTTTGTTTAATTGTTTGTTACGAACTTTGGAGTTTGGAATTAATTTTCTCAGCCGAAGATCCCCTTGTGGAAAAAATCTTGCATAGTCTACTAAGTAGTAAATGCCTCTATATAGTCATAGAAATAATTCTAGAACGTTGGTACCTTTGAATAATACTAAGTGCTTAAAAACTATCATACAAGGTATGCATTTCCCTATAACTATGATCTCTGCATTTCAGGTGTTTTAAAGTCTTTGAAGTTCTACAAATATGAGTAGGGCTAGGAAGAAATTTTCTCTTTGACATTTTCCTTCATAGCTACTGAAAATAAGATGAAACGTACCTGCCTCTGTTGTATTTGTTACTGCCTCTCTTCAGACTGTGGCTGCTGGGTTAGATACACGGCAGGACAGGCCACCTACTCAATCCAGGATTAAATAGGGGTTCCTGTGTTTCCAGTAGAAGCTCATTAAATTTCTCTACTATCCCATCAGATGAAATGAAGCTAATGTGAGGCTTCCCTGAGTCAGGGTCCACATTTACTCACAGGTTTGCCAGGTTTGTATATTCAGGTATAAATACTTTCCTCATATAGCACTTTGAGAGTTTACCACAAAGTAATGTCTTGGCGTCTTAGTTGAGTTTCAGGATTTACATGTTTTGCATCTGAAATGAGAGGGGAGAACAGTTGGAGGGCTCTGTAAAAACCTGATCTAACAGTAGCATCATCTTTTTCTGCATAACTTGAGTTTTGCAGAACAGTTCATGAAACATGGAATATTTTGTTTATAGCCTTTGAAAACTAGACACCACTTACCATTCACCACAGGATAGAGAACTATTTAGATTTTAGCCATTCAGTGCCTTATCTCATACAGACACCCTTTCCTTGTGGTTCTTACCAAAAAATGGAAGACAAAAGACATCAAGGTATGAATCAGTGGGAATCCAGAGTTCATGGAAAGTGCCTGAGAACGGAACTCAGATTATTTGCAACTTCAAATATAGGCCTTATTTCTACCTATGAATAATTTATGAACTGATAGTGTTTTCCAGTTAGTTATTAATGGCTTTTTAAAAATAGACTATTTGGACATTATTTGTGCAATGTGCTAATGTACCCAACATTGGACAGCTGAATATTGATTAACTGTATCAAACTGTATCTGCAGCCAGACAGGATCATGAGAACATTTCAAACTGCAATTTAACAAGGAGACTGTTCTCAGAACATGCTGTATAGCTGAACGGCTCATGCATCTTAGCATGGCGTTTATCCAACTGTCATGAAAACAACCAGGAGGAACTTGAGCAGCTGTGGATAGTTAATATTAGAGATGTGCAGAAACAGCTAAGTAAACATGCCATGATCGTCTTAATGATTTTGCCTTATTTTTTAAATAATTTGAGGAAGTCTTTCTCAGAAAATTAAAAGTAATATCTATCTCATTAATGGAATTACCAAGAAAATTCAGTTGTACTAATATGAAGTAGTGAAGAAGGACCTTTCATATAGAATTTCAGAGATTTCTATGTTTTCCAGAAGCTTTTGACCATACAGTGAAGCTACGCAGGGTTTTCTTTCATTGGCCCAAACAGAACAACACCTATAATGCTGGGGTTTGTCTCTTCTGATGTACAAGGCTTACAGGGACTGCTGGAGCTAAAAGCTGGGAACTCACAAGCCAGCACATGGGGTCTGAAACATCTCATGTCCTTAGCGTCTAGTACATCAAAGTTGCCCTCAAGCAGCCCTCAGTGGGTGATCGAGGTGCTCCAAGAAAAGATGTCCTGCCTGAAGACCCTGTACCATGGCTCTCCAGGTTGTTGGGAGGGAGCTGAATGGCAAAGAAGCAGGACTGAAGAGGGAAGATGCTACCAAAAGTGTATTTGCTAAGAGGATTAAGTTGGGAAAAGCCTGGGGTTCTCAAGAGGTTTGTTCTTCTCTAGTGGGACACAGCACATTGGGGTGCCAGACTGCCACTGCTTCCAGTTGTGCTGTGACTGTACCTGCTCTTCCTGGGTTGTGCCTCTGTGGACTGAGGGAAGCGGTGAGATGTACCTGCTGGTGGTTACACTGGTTAATGCCTTCTGAGGGGTCTGCAAGAAAATATTCCCAAAATTTCTTCCCAAACCCAGTCAAAGTTGATAGGACATCGCTTGCTGTGCTGGGAGCTGCCTGTGGACCGAAGTAGGAATAGGTATATTCCCCTGCCCTGGGCAGAAGACGCATATCATGTTAGCACAACCTTCTTTACTGCAGAAGTTCAAATGGCTAAGAGCTTATACCTCTATGGGAATATAACTATATTCTCACAAGACATTCAAAGAAATTAACACAGAGGGCAGCACGGGATTTTTTGATGTCTGTGCTCTGATGGTCTCATCTTTATATTAGTTTAGGGTAAGAAATGGACATTTTTACTGACTGATCAGAGAATTGAGTCCCTCTCCAACCATCTGCTAAGAGATGTGGTGTGCATCTTGTGTGTTCGTTTGCTAGCTTCTGGTCTTTCCTGTCATGCTATTATTGTTTTTTTTTTTCAGTCTGAAGGCATCTGAGTTCCTGGAAGAACATTCTCCCCACCTAAATTTTTTTATAAGAAGTTTAACCATGAATGCATGCATGCATCCAATGAACTGGGCTTTTAATTATCATGTTAAAACCTAGATATAATAAACTCATATTGATAAAGTTATCTAATGGTGAAGGAAGAAACTAGTTCAAAGCTTGCTCTGTGGATCTCTCCAAATACATGGCCTTATTTTATTAAGGATCTTCAGAGTCAAATGCAAATATATTTTTCAGGGGCACCTCAGCCACAACTGAGGTGTATAATTTCAGGCATTGCCATCAGTTTTTAGAGGGTACCATACAACTAAAAGTCACTGCAACCTAAGCTTCTAACTCTTCCATATGTATTTTCATCTGGCTGGGAATGCCTTGGGCATCCACAGAAATCGTGGATAACACAATGGACCAGACCTTATTTCAAGATGTCCTTTCATTCTGCTAGAGCAGTATTGAAAACTGCTGTTTGAAGTCAGCTTTTCCAATAAAACTTGCATACTTCTTATGATAGCTTCCTCTAGTGTTTTCCCAGTTTGCTTGATATTCAAAACCCGCCTGGACGTATTCCTGTGCCGATCTACTGTAGGTGACCCTACTCTGGCAGGGGGGCTGGACTAGATGATCTTTTGAGGGCCCTTACAACCCCTGACATTCTGTGATTCTGTGATTCTGTGATATCATCCCCTGAAGCAGTTGCAAAGCCTCTCTAATGGCAAGGTGTGTGGCAATAGCTTCTTCCTCCCTACCATGAGCCCTGATACCCTTTCACAGCTCATTGAATACAGACACTAAATACAGGTTGCTGCACTTTTCTGAAGCAAAATGTGGATACTAGCTAACGCACTAGTTGCCTCCAGCCAGGCAATCTTTAATTACTCAGAAAGCCCTAGACAGGGAAATTGGGATGACTGATGTTGAAATCCTTCCAAATTAGTAGTTTAAGTTTGTACCTGGCACCATGCGGGTGCTGTGGGCAGCCCGCCACATAAACCTGCATGTATGCAGGTCATTTGTATTGATGGCTGTAACTAATTTTAGCTTGAAAAAACAAACAGCCTATCTGTGGTTTTATTCAAAAATTGTAGTGAAATTCAATTATGAATGCCTGCTCAGAGCCATTTAAATCAGAAGTTGCTGTTTTTGAGAGATATAAAAATGGAGTTGAACATAAGGGCCTGTAAAAGGCAAAAACCAGTTTGTACTTACTTGAAAGAATAACAAAACAAAAAATCCCTGGGGGACTAGTGAGGAGGTGAAGTTAAAATAAGTCTTTAACAATCTACTAACTGTTCTAGTCGCTTATTGCAGCTACAATAACTTCTTCTAGTAATAATCATACTCACATTATTTCTATTTTTGTACTGCAGTGGAACACCGTATTGCAGTGTAAATGGAGATTTCTACAAATACCCATGCCTCTATATGCTGATAATTGTACTTTCTGACTGAAAATTCTCTGCACAATTTCAGCCCTAAAGCTTCTTTTTTTTTCCTGGTTTGCATATGGTTTATACACAAGTTCTGGTTACAAGGAAGAAGAAAGGAATCCTTTTCTGCTGTGAAATGATTAGTCTCATTTTCAGAAATGTCAAGCAGTCACAAATCCCACTGAAGTCAATAGGAGCAGCAGGTGTTGAACACTTCAAATCAAGCTGTTCCTTTTTTTGTCTTTGTGTGCATAACCAAAATGACAACATTACAAGCTGAAACCTTCTTCGTAACTAGTCTCTAAGGAGGATTAGACTGAAGGCTGGTTTTCCAACTGAATGAGTGAGACAACTGTGGTCCTCGACAACTGAATTTCACTCCCCCGTACTCGCAGGCGCTGCGTAGGCTGTGAGGCAACCCCGTGCCTTGTGCTGAGACTGTGTGTGCATCCTCCTCTTCTCAGCACTGCAGGCTTCCCAAGGAAGGTGTGTTGGCCAATGCCCCTTCAAACCTGCAAGCTTGAGGTAGCTGCTTTTGCCTTATGATTCAACTGCCCATTTCACACCCACACATCCACCCCCCCCCACCAATTATTTTCTGAGCTGGGAACACTGAACCAGGAGAAGAGATCTGCCTGCCTGATGTTAACAACTCATGATGCTGATGCTGTGGTGCTCATGTAGTTACACCAGCCAAACCTGAGTAACCTCTTTCACTGCTCTACTCTCTGTGGCAGACACCACTATAGCCACCCTGAACACAGGCATGTGCTCAGCAGTTTGGTTCATCACCAAACTCAAATGTGGCCCTGGTGTGTGCCTGCAGGAGCAGGGCAGGTGTGTCAAGACATAGCCTTCAGATGGGCTCCTGTGCAGGCCCTCTTCATTGCTCACAGCAGGATAGTGCCTGCCAGACCTTGCCTTGGCACTGCATGTAGGAAGGGCTGACTACTGCCCGGCTGCTGGGTGAACAAGGCCAGCAGAAGGCAGAAGAAAAAAACAGCAGAGCTTAACGCAAGTGCAGTGTTACTTGCTGGGTATGTGAGATGTTAGCGGGAGGTTGCAGCCCATGTTATGCTCACCCTTTCTTCTTGTGAACCTCCTCATGCATTATCTTGATGCTATGTCTAGGAGCACAGAGAAATTGGGTGTTTTATCTATGTACCAGAAAAAGTCTGTGGCAAAGCTAGGAATTGAATCCAGCTCTCCTGGTTTCAAGTTAACTGAATCTCCCAAATCTATCCTATGCTTTCAGTGTGTTTGGCCTTTCTCATGTATTGCTTCACATCATGGGACAAACACTATACAGTTACGGTTACACAGCTCTTATTTATGGCTGGCCATTTTGGTTTGAGAAAGACTTGGCTTAGGAGGGGTTAAAGGAGTCTAATGATCTTCTTTCTACCATTTCAGTTCATTTGCTTCTGCAGTTGTTCTCACAGGAAATCACGAGAACTTAAAAAACCATATTATTACTCAGAAATGTTTGGAGGTGCAGGGCTTTTCAGTTAAAGCCTGTCACCAGGAGCCTCAGGGACATATCTCATTGTCTTAAGGAGATGTAGTCTCAACAGAAGCAAGAGCTCTAGTCCACTTGCAACTTTTAAAAGCAAAGCAAGAGGCTTCACTGAAGTCAGTGGGAATTCTGAACAAAAGCTGAGGGACAGATTGTCTTCTTCTTTACAGTGTGATTCATGCACAGAGCCAGCTTCTGCATCTCCAAATGGCCACGGCTGACCTCCCTCATCACACAGAGATCAGCACAATGCATCTCTGACCTCAAAAGGGGTGAAGCCAAGTGAAGGAAAGAACAACCCAGGGGAGAGCAGAAGCTATTTATATCAAATGAGGGAACACATGCGACGCCATATGAGGCAGCTTATATGTAAAAGCCTTTCAAGTCTTCCACTCCAGGGTACTTAAATTTATGATTATGAACACAGTAAACACAAAGCGCTATTTTATGTTCCCAATCTGAAAAATGACAGCCCTTTTGCTATTATAAAATGTTATTGCCACCAAAAGGACTACTTGTTTTGCAAGTTACTTCCGCAAAACAAACACAGTAGAGAAATCTTTTTGGTTTGCTGTGTGGTAGATGAGTCAATGTTATCATCAAAACGGAATAAACAACACTTTATTTTTGGATATCAGAACAGTAGCACAATAAAAACAATAATTTACAGACATGTTTAGGTTTACTCACCATTTGCAACATGATCACATTTACCTAATATATCTTTATAATTTCTTTATTTCTATATGGCCTAATATAAAGCTGAGAATAAATTTTAAGAATGTTCTAGTCGCTTTTTTGGTCTTCATATGGATAACCATGCACATGGTTATATACCCCAAAAGTCTGAATGCAGTTTTTTTGCCATCTTTGTAATTTTTGGGTGAGTTTACTAGTTCTTATTCAGGTAAAGGTGTGAATACATATTTGTGGGTTCCAGTTTGGCTTGTGGGAGTGCAAACAATTAGCAGCTATCTCAAGTGACAGGAGTTAACGAAGGTGTAGCTGAGCAGAATTTCTCAAGAATTACGTAGTGTAAAACAAGATTCTGTACTTTGCCAGTAGGCTTCCAAGCTAGGGTGGCAACTATGCAGACGCTTTTATTGTCACCTTTCTGTATTCCTCATATGACTGTCATGTGCCTTTTTCACCTTTGGAATGCTGCCAAGGAGAATTAGCAGCCTTTAATCTCACCAACGTGTTAGGTGACTGCAGTATCACCTTCTTCCACAAAAATACAAAAATAAGTTCCTTTCCCTGGAGGAATAACGAGTTTTTCTTGCTACGTTTTACAATTCTAATGTCTTTTACTGCCTTCTTTTGTTTCAGGAGCTGTTAATATGCATTGCCCACTTTCCATCTTCTATTGTAGCACCCAAGTGTCAAAGCATGTAACATGAAGTGGGTGAAATTCAACTCCCTTCAAAAAGTGCAAAGAAAGCAAGTTAGAACAGGAGCCTGAAACTCGTGAGCAGTGAATGGAGGTGTTTGGATCAGTGGGAGAGTAGAGGTAAAGCAAAGAAAAAGGACAAGGAGGAAATATTATAGACATGTCCTGTGCTTTGGATCTTTTTAATAAATAATTACCATCAGTTATAACACTGGATAGGGTATCTGGTAAAAATTATCTCTCAGATAATCTAATAAAGCAATGCTTAACAAGTGCTGATTTTTAGTGTCATCTACTTTTGTATTGGGTCTTGTGTGGTGGCTGGAATAAATATATACTGCTTAAATACTCAAGCAGCATGTACACCCAGTTTATGTTCTCCATTGTGTTTTGGAAGAAAAGATTTCAACGTATGTACCATATGGAAAAATCTTTTCATTAACCATATGACACTTCGGGCATACTCTTTAAGTATGTTTAAATGTCACCAAGTGAAATGAAAGACAGATTTAGTTTGAAAGAGAACAGAATTGCTGAAATAGTTTTGATGGAGTGTTCTTCACTAGAGCTAAAGAAAACACTCTGCAATAAAAGCAACTATAAGTTTCTATTCTCTTCTTCCAAATTCAAGGGATGCTTTGTCCTGCATCTGTAAAAGGCAGATGCCTACAGGGACATTAAAAGTACGGGACTGAAGAAGGATGAAGTAACCTTAAAAAGGACCAATATTAATGTCTCTCAGGGTGTCAGATGCTAAGAACAAGAACAGAGTTGTGCAGAATGTATCCAAACCTATCTGAACATGGCATAATTCTCTACCCAAGTGGGCCTAGCTATGGCTACTGCTGAGCCAGTTGATTGTGGCAGCATTTTGAAAACCTAGTCCAGAATACATAGAAAAATTATTGCAGGCAAGGAGCCCCATATCTTGGGGATTTCCAGAAGCACCTGTTTAAATTTTGTTCTAGTCATGTGCATAAATTCGTATTTTTTATTCATTTAATCAGAAATACCTATAAATGATATCTTCATATATTACCCTTACAAAAAACCTCTGAAGACAGCAATTTTTAAGGAAGTCATACACAAGCTATAATTCACAGAACGTTATCATGCCACAGAAATGGTTGCCTTTTGATCACATTACATAATTAGTTTATTTCTTTCTTGACAGTTATATGGGTAGTGACTATGGTCTGATCATACTGGGGAAATCACAGAATCTCTTTGATTGGAAGAGACCTTTAAGATCATCAAGTCCAACCCTTAACCTAGCACTGCCGGATCACCACTAAACCATGAGCCTAAGCACCAGAACAACACGTTGTTTAAATAGTTCCAGGGATGGTGAATCCACCACTGCCCTGGGCAGCCTGTTTCAGTGCCCAGTGTCCCTTTTAGCGAAGAACTTCTTTCCAACAACCAGACGAAGTCTTCCCTGGCACAACTTGCAGCCAGTTCCTCTTGTCCTATTGCTTGCTACTAGGGAGAAAACGCTGACTCCCTCCTCTCTCCAACAGTCTTGTAGTTGTAGGGAGTGATAAGCTTTCCCTTCAGCCTTCTTTTCTCCAGGCTAAACAATCCCAGTTCCTTCAGCCACTCCTCACAGGACTTATCTCCCAGACCCTTCAGGTGAACCCTGCCCATTGACCCTTCTTATTGCCCTTTTCTGGACATGGTCCAGTGCATCAATGTCTTTCTTGTAGTGAGTGGCCCGAAACTGAACACAATACTCGGATGCAGCCAATCCAATCAAGCCTATCTGTATGGAACAGCACCATGGCACACACTTGTGCTTTCCTCTACCAACAATTTAATTTGCTTCTTTGAGGACATGAACATTGCTCATCGGAACTGTCAACAAAATACACTTCAGATGGTAAAACACCAGCCATCAAGAGTGATCCTCTGACATAAAAGGTCCAAAGAAAATGCCACTTCATCCGTACATCAGCCATGCTATGATCTGCACAGCTAATCCTGCAGAACGCCATATTTCAAACAAAGCCTTAAAAATGGATGTGCAAGATTGTACAACAGGAATGCAAACACCCTACTAAGTCTTAGAACCAGGGTGTTTCTCAAGTGGTAGGGCTGCAATTTAAAACTCTTATTTCTTCATTCTGATGACGATCTTCGTGATCTACACATGAGGGATGATTCTGAGACACACACCACTGAGAGGCAGAGGAAGAATGAACTCCTCTGCCCCTTTGAAAAACATGCAGTCAAAAAAAGAGTTTTAGTATGATATTAGTTCTCTAACATATACAGTGTGAAGAGTTCATTTCAGGAAGCTTTAAAAAGCACATTATAGAGAAGATTCATTGCTGGAAAGTTGCTAAGAGGTTTCAGTAGTGCAGGCAGAAGATATAGTTACAAAATGTAAATAAAATATACTTAGTAAAATGACAAAGGAACTATCTGAATGAAATTCCTCTGGTGTAGCAGCCCATTCAAGGTTTAAGACCAGTCAAGTTGCACCTAAGCCCCCAGCAGAGAATTTCAGTCTTTGAGATTTCATCTACATTGCAGTGACATGCAAAGACGTGTCCTGGAATCCGGAGACCAGAGGAATGAAAAAAGACACTTTAAGTGTAGAGAGCAGCTTTTAAAAATACCTTTTTCATCCACTCCCCTTGGCTAGCTTGACTGAATGTTTTAAAATTGCGTATTTAGTTAACATGCCTAGTTGCTACTGCCTGGCCATGTACTGCTAGGTTTTTCTGCTGAGAAATTAAGCCTTTTGAACCAGAGAAATCAACGAAAAAACCTCTCATCTTTGCCCTGCCCAGCCGCTTTACAGGAGTTCACCTATTTGCCTATGTCACATTTGTTTGCTTTGCAGTAAATTCAGTGGTGGGATAGTCCCTTTAGCAAGTACGTTTTGCCACTCTCTGAAGTAGTACCTAGCCAAGGTCTCTTGGGGAAGGAAAAGCACTGACCATTTTTTAATTTCACAACAAATTTTGTAGGTAAAATTAAAAAAACCCTATCTTCCTTAATTGCAGAAAAAATACATTTCTTTTGAATGTTATCAAGGCATATTATTAACACTTTGATATCTACTCTGTTGCTAAGAAAAAAAAATAGTAGAAGCATAATGATCCAAGCCCTGAGTTCTAACACACTAACTTGCCCTTAGTTTTTAGGAGACAAACTGAAAAGAAGTAAAACCTGAATAAGCAACTCCAGATTTCATTTACCATCTTGT
>NW_009699436.1:76887-83202 GCF_000703405.1 Apaloderma vittatum
ATCACAGAATGAAGTAAAATTACAAACTAAGACTGAAATTCTTACTCAGGGCAAGAGACTGCTCTCTCTGGTCCCGAGGCCATGGCATTTTAGCTAATGCAAAGGTTTCAGACCCACTCTGGTCCTGGGCTGGCAGTGGCCAGAAGTATTGTCACCACACAGGGGTTCCTGCTTCGGTCCTCTCCCTCCTACCCCAAAAACTACTATGTGAAATGTTTCCCGAAAGGGTGGTGAAACTCCTTAGAACCTTCTCATAAACTCAGCCCACACATAGCACAACAAAGACACTTCCATGGAGTCTTCCACAGTGGCCAGGTTTATTTGGTCATACAGGTGTCAGATAGTCTATTAATAGCCAGGATGAATATAACACAGAGAAAATAGAGCTTTGAGTATTGCCCAGAATACAAAGCTTAGTAAATGTTATGGCTCCAGTTGTACTTGAGTTCAGCACTCAGTCTTTGCCAAATTACATCCACTTCCTCACGTGCCATCACTATGACATTTATTTCTCTCTCCTTTCTCACGAGTGAATAAAATCAGGAAAAAACCCCCCAAGAAAATAAGTACTACTTGAGATATTCTTACAATGAAGCAGGGCCATTCCAGAAATATAAAGTTTCTATTGCCCTTTCTTTGTGAGATGCCAAAAGCTGTGTCTACGAAACTCGGTGGCTGAGCTCCCTATCTTGGGGAGAGTCCTGGCAAGCCTGGTCACATGTCTGTGCACATGATCATGGCCATGCACCTGGGCTGAGCTGGAAGCTGGTAAATGAGAGCTGAAAGGTGGTAAAGATAAAAAGCAGATTCACAAACTACTTCTCAGCCACGACTTACTCTGAGATTAATGAGAGTTCATTTCAGGGCAAAGACAAACAAGCTGGCTGAAAAGAACAGGAATGTGAGCTTCTCTTGTCCAGAGATGGATGGGTTTCATCTTGACAGACTTTAGCCATCTATAAGTCAGAGGTCTATCCTGAAATAGTTGTCTTCAGTTCCTGCACAGGGAAGAGTGAACCAGCACTTCCAGAGGATGCTTCTTCCCATTCCATTCTGTCCCATCCAAGGCGTGCTATGCTGGGGCAGACCTTGTCTCCCTCTCTTGTCTTGTGGGAGGATCTAGACAACCAGGTCACCAGTCCACCCCTTTCCAGTCTTTGCTCACTTCTGCTTAATTGTGGCCAAGGCTGATGTGGTATATATGTGACTAGAGGGTGAGTTATGGCACTACTGTGGTCTAAGGACTCAGGTGAACCATCCTTTCAGAGATATCCTACAGCCTGAATGCTTTGCACATGCAGTGAGCTGGAGTTGGGCAGGGGCTGAAAAGAGCATATTCAGTGTACAGCTTTTAAATTGCACCAGAGCTCACAAAGCTCATCTGCAAATTTACTGAAATGCTCATGCACAGAAGAAACTGACTCCATACTCAACAGATCTACCTCAAGAGTAGGGCTGATTCTGCAAAAGGAATTACAAGGTCCAATTTAAAGATCAGTTTGTTTGGATTGGGATATTATTTAAGAATCAGATGGCTTTCAAGTCAGTGAGTGCTCTGTTTCTAGTAGAGATTTTATAGAAATGACTTACATGAAAATGGGCTCTGCTGAACTTCTCTTTCAAAAATTTGTTGGCTTTATGCTCCTCTTACTGAAGGTTAGGAATAACCTCAACCCTTCAGATAATACCAAGGAAGGTGTTAGAGTTTATCCTGTATGCAAAAAGAGCCTAAAATTAGAACACGGATTTGTAAATTGCCTCAGGATCACTTCAAGTGTCGTTCAACAGGCAGAGGTTACTGCTGCTGTAGTGTCATGGCATCTTCATAAAAAATGTAGGTACAACCTGCTCTCAGGACACAGGGGTCAGGATAGTCAGGTAAAAATGGAGATAAAACTGCTGGAGGTTGTCTGAAGACCACAGAAGTCAGGGAGACGAGATTAATTTAAGCTAGCATTAGCTGTCTAAAAGCTGCAGGTCTAGTTTAAGCTGGTGGTCTAGCTATAATCAGTGTGAAGAAGGAGGCCTGTCTAGAGTTAAGCTAGCTTAGATCCTTAGGTTGCAGGGGATGAACCCCATCACATATGCCTGGGCCACCTGTTAGGATGAGGTGCCTAACTTTTACATGGCTGACAAAAATCTTCCCACTAAGATAAAAGAGAATTGATTCCAGGCCAGACTCTCAGAGGTGTTACCTGCAAGTCAGAAGTGAGGGTGAGTGCAAACGTTGACACAAATGGCCGTCAGGATGCTAAGAGGGTGCCAAAGCAGCTTCCAGATGGGAAAAGCATGGTTTTCTCCTCTGAAAGAGTGCACATCCTGTACATCAGATGAAGGGTTGAAAGTCTAACTCTTGTGGAGACAAGGATAGTGGATTTTTCAGAAGGCTTAAGGACATGGAAAGGGCAGATTATTCTGATGTTACATTTTGCCCTCTCCCTTTACCAACTGCTGAAGTAGAATTTTTCTGAAGATGAGGATTAGTATGATGCCTCCTTTTTTCCTCAGTACTTTTCTGGTGAAATTTGATCAGTCTTCACCTTTCTATTCCTCACCTTCTCTGGGAGATGAACACAGTTCTTTAAAAAAAAAAAAGCAGTCCAGGCTGAAAAAATCAAACCATATCTCACATGAACTCTCATCAATATTTCTCTTTTAAAATATGGTTAATTTCTTTACAGTCTCTTTTTCGTCGTTGTGAAAATCAACTTGCTCCAAATTTTTTCAGTACTGTTTTTGTAAGCATCTTCCATCTATATATGGATTACCCAAGGCAAAACAGACAATATGGAAAAAGTCTTTTGTTCTGGACCAATAAGGATCATAGAATTGTAGAATGCGTTGGGTTGGAAGGGATCTTTAAGCGTCATTTAGTCCAGCCCTCTTCAGTAAGCAGGGACATCTTTGACTAGATCAGATTGCTCAGATAGCAAAATCAAAATTTTACTGTACTGTAGCACCTTTGGAGGATTAATGTCATGATGCTATTGAGAGCATTCCCTGAAATCCTTATTAAGAATGGATACGCAGAGCAGAGACCTCGGTCTCAGTTGTCCAGGTCTGGTCAGAGTAGAGTGGGAGTGTCTTGCAGGTGTTCTTTGTATGGAAACATCCAGGCAAGATGACTTGTGGATACCTTAGATTCACCTTGCTAAAAGTCAAATTAAAACCACAAGATCAAACTCAACTTGGAAGTGTTCCTGCGTTTTCCAGTTTAGACATAGCTGACTATAAACATTATGCCAAATCTTTTCCTGGGATAGAGGTGCTTATATGCAACTTGGAGAACACCAAGGACTGTTCCTAAAAGACTGTAGATTACAGGAGACATTCATGGTGTCAAGACAGACTCTCATCTAATTCTGTATTTTAGTTTCTGTCTGCAGAAGCTTTTATGTGGGTCTTTGCTTAAAGGTGATTTTGGAAAGTATCAACTGCTTTGAAGCTGCTATTGACCCCCAAAACTGTAATGCAAACATCAAATAAAGATAAAGGAATAAGTTTTCTTTAATATTTTAGTAAGAAGGCCTTCACTGGAGTGATTAGAATCAGTAGCTTTAACAAGAATGAAAATATTTTGGAAATGTGTTGCTAAGCAAGTTCCAGAAAGAAGAATTCACATTTCCTGAGCATTTCCACAAGACAGAGTTTTGTAGTTGTGAGGACTGTAATGTCCTCCATGCAGTTGTTTCTTCTCCCATCTATTTAATTCAGAAATTAAAAGAAAACAAAAATGTATGATCCTTCATAAAAATACTGTGTCAAGAACAGATAAAACTCACTCCATTAAATGCTGAGAAGCCCATTAATACCTAAATTAATACATATAAAATCAATTCACTTTAGGTGAATAAATACATACAAAGTTGTTAATCATCTAAAAACATATATTCTCCTGTTACAATTTAGTGATATTATTTTTTTTCTAGAAACATAAAAATGTAATAAAAAACGTTAAGAACATTGGTAATACTAAAATTCACTGTTATCTCAGTTGGCAAGTCAGTTAACAAGATCAAGTCCAGAAGACCTAATGCTTCCCTTACTCAACTGTTTCTGAGTTGAGTGTGACTTTTGCCATTCAGAGATCAAGTAACCTCCCTGTTCATTTTACTAGAGGTGTAAGAGGGGCATTAGACAGAAGCATAATCCGACAGGAAAACCAGAGAAGCGATAGGACAGAAACAGCTGCCACCCCATTACACAGAGGAGTAGCCTGCTATGCAAATGAGAGCGGTAGCTAGTAGGAAGTTTCAGTACTGTCCAAACATTTTATTTTTACAATGCTATAATAATAAGCCAGTACAAGAATGACTGTGGTTGAAAACGGAGTTAGCACGAGGCTCTAAGTTAGGCCAGGAATGCACCAAAGTACATCCCTGGAGCCTGTTCACAGCAGCAGCTGCTTGGCGTGAGCTGGAGAATTCCCAGCTTTATCCGCGACTGCAGTTAAGGATCGAAGGATCCTTTTTAGCTCACATTTGTATCACTCTGCTTTTAGTGCCTGGCAGCAACATCAGAAACACCTGAACCCTCCATTCCGTGAGAGCGTGAAATGCAAGGCGCGTGTGGGTCTCCAGTGGCAGAAGGAATAAAGCCAGTGCTTGCATTTAGTGATGGACTCAGTTTTCTTCCTGCTTTATTGTTGGAAGTCTGGTGTTTTGCAATAAATATGAAGGGAGGGAGCCTAGAGAGAGGTGGGGAGGAAAAAGATAAGAAATAAATAATGTGGTAGGACTGAGGAAACTGCGCATGTAGAATCAGGAGGGTTTCCAGACCTGCCATGCTTCCCTGGGTGCTGATTGCACGCCTGCTATGGAGTTGCTTTGATAACCAAGGTTACAGCAAGAGAGGAATATTTGAAACTACGTGGTGGAGGCTAAAGAGGAAGAACATGTTGTCCTTTGAGACATGCAGCTTCATGGGAGCAAAGAGATACAGGAAGCACAGCCAGTAGCAAAACGCACACTTGTTATTAAAAAAATCTGTAGCACTCAAGCCTCTATCTACTGAACTGAATTCTGAAGCAGAATTTGCTTTTCTTTCTTCTTTCACTGTAGCTTCTTAGGTAAATTGATGTGACTTGGCTATCAGAAAGTTTCCTTTAAAATCTCCCAGTGAGTCATGCACAGGACTGCCTGCTCTCCTGCAATAGAGCCACTCCACTGGTGTGGGACTGGTGGGTGTGGAGCAGAATCTGCCCTTATGACCTTCATCTGTTCTAGAAATAATTCGGGAAGTGTGGAAGTTTTTCTTTCTGCTCAGCTCCAGGGTGGTTTGTAATCGAAGCCAATACATAGCAGTAACAAAAGGAAGCTGTCACATTGATAACTCTACACTGAATGCAAGTGTAAATGCTCTCCATCCACAAACAGCTACATTTTGGTGCCATTCATCTTCTGAATGCATGCTTGGATTTTACTTTGGCTGTTTTGTAGATGCTTGTTTTTTGCAATTTGGACAGGTGAAACCAGCAAGTATGCAATTTGTATAAACTAAGTGGTCTGTTAAGTGAAAAAACTTTAAAGTGTACTGGCTACAGCTCTGATTTTCACTCCAGCACTGAGACAGGACATGTGGATAAGTTCTTTATTTTGAAAGCAAGTTCCTTAAGAACAACAGAATGATTTTTGAAAGGTGTGGATATATATGAATTATGAGTTTTCTAAAGAAATCTCACAAATAAAAAACAACCTAGTGACCCAAAAGCTCAGTAGCAAAAAAAGGTAACCTGTGAGTGAACTTAAAGGTTGTGACATTACTTTTTAAAAGTCAGCTATGATCTGTGTTTCAAAATGAAGACTGTTCCATGGAAGAGATCTATGGCTGAACTATTTTGCTATGTCTTAGTGTTAAAAACAACCCATGTGAAAATTTTCCTGCTAGATATCCTGATGAAAACCAGAGTTGTGGCATAGATCCAAAGGAATCAATGGAGATATATCAATTTATACCTACTGCAGGTTTAACTCTTGATTTGTATTCAAGAGTTTCAGCCCTTAGGACTACTACTAAACACTATCTGTGGTGTGACATAGCAGTGGATACAGTAAAATACTTCCAAGTAGAGAGACGGCACTGAGTGCACCCTCAGTAAGTTTGCCGACGACACCAAGCTATGTGGTGCCGTGGACTCACTTGAGGGAAGAGATGTCATCCAGAGGGACCTTGATAGGCTTGAGAAATGGGCCAGAGCAAACTGCATGAGCTTCAACAAGTCAAAAGGCAAGGTCCTGCACCTGGGCCGGGCTAATCCCAGGCACAGATAAAAACCGGGCACAGAGCGGGTTGAAAGTAGTCCTGAAGAGAAGGATT
>NW_009699437.1:0-55824 GCF_000703405.1 Apaloderma vittatum
TGGTCAAACATGACTTGCCCTTAGCAAAGCCGTGCTGACTGCTCCTGATAATTTTCTTATCCTTGATATACCTAGACACAGTGCCAAGGATAAGATGTTCCATCACCTTTCCAGGGATGGAGGTGAGGCTGATCGGTCTGTAGTTACCCGGGTCATCCTTCCTGCCTTTCTTATAGGCTGGGGGGGGGCTTGCTTTTCTTCGGCACCTCATCTGTTGTCCATGACTTACCAAAGATGATGGATAGTGGCCTAGCAATGACTTCCACCAGCTCCCTCAGCTCCCGCGGCTGCATCCCATCAGGGCCCATGGATTTATGGCTGTTCAAGTGCTCAAACTGATCTGTAAGAAGAATTGTATGAAGGAGTATCAAATCATGCCCTACATTTTCAGAATAAGACACAGCACAGTTCAAAGTAAGATGTAGAAACTGAAAAAATACAGGCAGACTCGCGTACCTTGAGGCTGTTTCCTTCCTTACTACATGCATGAAAATGGAAAACTTTTGGAAAATTGTCATCTGCTCCTCCTTTACCTTGGCAAGAATAATGAGAAAATGAATAATCAAAGCCTGTCCTTGTCTAAGCCTGTGAGTGTCATTGTGAATGGGTGCAACCTGAGCCTTTTTAACCACATCAGGCAGAACAGCAACCTGAGGGAAGCAGGTCTGACTCTCCCACCTTGTGCTGAAGGGAAGCTGCAGCACTGAGGCAGCCAGATACACCAGCAGAAAGATGTGACTTTATTGGAATGAAAGTCAGTTGATTTTCCCTCTTAAGCCTGTTCAAAACCATTTCCAATTAGTATTTTAACCACTTTGATTTATGAAAGAAATAACAAGTATTTCTGCCTAGTCCCTGGATTGTATCAAGACATTGTTCTCTCAGTAATTCATAACTACATAAGAACTTAATCTTAGACAAGAATATTATTAAAATTACTTTCGCATAGCCTTTTCATTTTTTTGAGTGGAGAACAAGATAGGAGAACACTATGAGAAAAACTGTGTGTAAGGTCTGTGTTTTTGATCTTGTTAAGGGAAGGAAGTATTGAAAAACAGGCCAAATCAGATCTCTGTTGAGTTTTCCTGGTTTTGTATATTGCCATCAAACTCAGATTATCATGTCCTGTGATGTAGAATTTACAGAGTTTGATAAAAAAAAAGCATGAAAAAGATTAACTATTTTGAATCTTATATTCATATACTGTGTTGATTTCTTCCTCTTGAGATTTCAAGTTGACAAACAGTCATCTCTCTGATGCCCTCAAGCAGGCTTGGCAATAATAGATTATACTTTAAGCCTAGTTATGTAGATGAGATTGGCAGATTTCAAAGACTTGTCTGTGTGCTTAACTCAGGCTAGCATGAAATATTTTGAATACAAATGAAGTCACTAAACTTTCTGAATTCCTTAAGAAACAGAATGGCCAGAAAACGTATTTATTGTTTATAAGTTTTTAGCTGAATTGTCTCCCTCCACACCACTGTGGAAATGGGAGTGGAGGGAGAAGTGAGCTGGAGACCACATGGTTTTTTGCCCCAGTCAGCTTGAACCACGACAAGGAGCTAGGACTCTTCTCCCTGGAGGAAAGAAGGTTTTGTGGAGCCACATCACAGTATTCTAGTACTTAAAAGGCTGCTAGGAAAAGGACGAAGGTTCTCTCTTTGCAAGACTCACATGGAGAAGACAAGGGGTTACAGGTACAATTTCCATCAGAAAAGGTTTCATCTTGCTATAAGAAAGATATTTTTTATAGTGAAAACTATCACTCCCTGGAACAACCTCCCCAGGGACTTGGAAGATTCCCAGTCACTGGAGATTTTCAAGATGTGCTTGGACATTATGCTAGGTAATGTTTTCTAGGGTCCCTTTCCAAAGAAAGGTTCGACTGATGATCTCTCTGGCTTTCTTCCAAGCTGGGATTTTCTATGATCCTGTGATTCTAACATCTTCAATTTAAAATGGGATGAGTTTTTGGAAACATATTAAGAGTAACATTATACTAATATCGGAAGCAAATATTATTGCTTTACTCTTCTTAGGTTGAAAAAAACAACTCCCTTTTTATTACGGGAGCCCCCTTTCATTAGTGTTTCACCACTAAATAATAGTATTAAGAATGTCATTATGTAACACTGAATGATTTCAGAAAACAATTCACATGTAAGGTAATGTAAAGGATGTAACAGAATTTTTTGAAACAGTTATAAAGTTCATAATTTAATCCAACTAGTTTTAAAAATATGCACAGACATTCTATTGCCAGTTTAGAAAAAGCATGTTCACAGCTCAACCACAATTTTCTGCCTGATCTTCAATAAAATTAACGCAATTTTCTTATATTTTGTAATGTGCAAAAAGTCCATGAAGGCCTTTCAAAGATTTCCACCTGTTACTAATGAGAAGGTTCTTCATATATATATGTCCGAATACATATACTTTATTCAGCACATAGTTCAATACATAATTATATTAAATTTAAAGAGGAATAAGTTCAGCAAGAAAAAGAAAATAGATTTTGTCAGACATCTGTTATAAATGCCTGTAAGTCTACACTACAGGACAAACTGTAGAGGAGACCAACTTCACCTAAAATAGGTGCACTTCTACAGGATTTATAAGTGACAGAAGGTAATGAAATATAACAATTTTTCCCCAAATCAGGTGCCAAAGTCCCTTATAAAAGATAAAAACATCTTACGAATTTTGAAATTTAGGTTGCACTCTGATGAGCTATTTCAATGCACTCATATGACTCACCCTACAGTTGGAGTTCACATATAATTATTTTTTTTTAAAGTACCTGTAAGACATTGGAGAAAATGAACTAAGAATGGTGCTTTTTTACAAGAAATTTGGCAGTTATTGCCTTTGGGACAGAACAAAAGAAGTTCCTTGGGATATTAAAATTTGGAATTGATGGCTAGTAAAGACTGAGTAGAAGAAAGCACTATCTCAGCTTTTTCCATGTCCTTTCCCCTAGTCTTCATTTTCAGCTTATACACCTGGAGAAGTCCCTCTTCTCTCATTATGTTCAACTCTAGATGAGCTTTGGCTTTTCTCACTCCATCCCTTCTGTCTTGGACAGTATCTACATAAACCTAGGTTACCTGACCCTACTTCCACTTCTTGTATGCTGCTACCTGATAGGAGATATCAAGGAAAAAGTTGGGTCTACTATTTCTAACTACAAGGTAAAAATTAAAACAGTCGCTCTAGTTAAGATTCACACACCTGAGGGGGATCAGATGGGATGCTTATTCCATGAAATAAAATACAGTGTAAAAAGCCTTGAGCTAGTTCCAGTTAGATGGAGCTTGAGTCTCAAGAGCATCATAAACAATTAAAGTAGTAGCAAATGAAAGCTTAAAACGTTTCTTCTAAATACATTAAGTAGCTCAGGTGCCACATTGCCTTCATATGCCTACACTGTTTCAATTTTGGGAGCTAGCCTCATTGGCACTGTTACGTTTGTTTTGACATATACTATAGTACAAGGCAATTACTTTTTTTTTTCCCTTACAAAAAACAAAAGCAGAAGAAAGATAAATTTTTATACACACATCTATTTACCTAGTCTTTAGAGAACTCGTTTGGGAAAATCTCCAGTTCAAACTTCTGACTTAAATTATTTGGAATAAGAATTTGATCCCAGATCATTTTAGCATGTCCTAAATGCTAGATTAAAATAGACAATCAGATTGGTGTTTTCTCTAACTTTTTCAGGTATTGATATGTCAGAAGAAAAAGAAGTAGCTCAAGCCTGGTTTTGAGGATCTTCTAATCACATATTGGATCACTTTAACCAGCTTGAAATCTGGCTACTGTAAGAGTGCTTTCATTCTAAAAACTGATGTTAAATTCTCTTTCTTGATGACTCTGTTCTCCTGTCACTTCTTTCCAGGATTATTGTGTGAGTGTCTGACCAATGAAAAAGAATATTGCTTTTAGGAACAGCCAGTTCCTTCGTTAAGCTCAATGTCTAGACATAGTTACAGTCACTGTAATCTGGCATCCTTCTGTGAAGTATAGACATACCCACAATCATAGAATCATAGAATCATAGAATCATATGATCTAATATAGCTGTTGCAGCCAAGACAAAGTGGAACTAACCAATGCTATCGAGGTGAGAAGTGCTCGGGGACTGAACATCTCCCAGGGAAACAGCAAAGTTTGTGTATTTCTTTATCTTCCATGGAATATTCAGACTTTCAGCTGATTATCGGGAGTATCCAAAAAGAGGACTATGGAATAGAACATATTGTGCCTCACACTGAATGGAAAAGAAAGCCACGATTTCACCCACAGGAAGAGAATGAGAACTAGAGGAAACAACGTGGGCAGCTACTCTTTAACTCACAGCAAGTTGTATTTATATAGAAAACTCAGAAGGTTAGGCACTTCTTGTGCTTAACTAAGCTTAACTAAGCACAAGACAACTAAGACCCATTTTCAAGACCTCAGTAAAACATTATTTGTGTATAACGATTTGTCAATTGCCCACATTCCCCCATTGTATTGCCTCTATGTCATTTCAGCTGCTGTCCATTCACCTACATAACATCAACTGGCTAGACATCGAGCTTACTTGAAATGTCCATCCCTGGGCTTGGATTCTTTTCCTCCCTTCCTCTTTTAAGTCTGTTAGGGTTTGATCTGGTAACTCCACAAAATATGTTGTTGAGGGAGGGAAACTCATAATAAACACTATTCAGAGATTCAGCTGAAAGATAAAGGCTTCCAACCTTCTCCAACAGATATTTTACACTCACATGTGAAGAAGCACTTCAACAGACAAGATACATCTCAATATGTTTCATCTACACAATGTTCAGTAATCACTGCTACAAATCAAACAGAGCAGGGAGTTGCACTGGGTCTTCTGCATTTCATAACACTCTAGCTACAAGTAAGAAAATACACTCTCCAAATATATGCAGATGTTAGTACTGTGTGTGAAAAATAAAATATAGCTTTTTAAAAGTAGTTTTGTAAGCAATTCTAATGCAAACACTCTCACTGGAATTTTTTACTGCTTTCCTCTCTGTGAACATTTGTTGGAGCACACATTTAGCTCCCTAAATGACTGCAAATAAGTGGTGGTGAACACCATTTCCAGCAAAGCAAATCACCAGCTTGCATGTGGAAGAAACGCTCTGCTCTTGCATTTGCCAGACCTCTTCCACTTCTGCTTTTAAAGGCATCACTGTTCTCACTCTTCTAGTAATAAGAAATTATTATAGACTATACAGCATAGTGCAGGAGGACTGATTGAGTAGAACTGTTGGAGAGAAGAACTTTTCAACAGGCAGCTGTGGCTTTGCCATTTACCTGTCCACATTTAAAGTCTGTTAATCTTTTCATGTAGGGGGAAAAAAGGTTAGCAAATCACTGCAAGTGGTTATACACAATTTCCTTCTCTTCCTCAGTCTTGATCAGTAACATACATGTGCACATACACATGCAAACACATACAAAGCATTTCTTTCTTTGTTCAACTTTGATTATGACAGTTCTCAGCTGAAATTCTCCACAGTATTTTTCCAGTTAAGGGCTTTTCAGGAGAAATTTTATTTGTACAGCCTGAAAACTGGCAGAAACTCTCGTCAGTTGACATCCACAGAATTTCCTGATCTTATTCATTTTTAAACCATTATTGTGAAACCAGTTAAAGGGCTTTGAAATGGAAAATCTGTCTTTACATTTTTTGACTGCTTTTTATCTAGTCATTGGTCTCATTGGCATTTTTTATTCACATATAAATACTTTCATTAAGAGAGAATAGATTTTTTTAGCTGACTGGAATTTTTCAGACAGTAATTTTAATGTACACCTTTATACTAAGAAGCGAGTTTCTTAAATAACATCTATTTGCTCACTGAAAGCATGCTAACAGTCTTATACAACACACTCCATTAGCATGGAAATGGATTTTTTTGTGTGTAATTTACTTTTCTACCACTGTATTACATTATAGTTGCAGTTATCAAAAAGAAACAGGAAAACTCTTGTTGTACTTTGAAGTGTGAAAGCTTCCAGCTGTTTCTTTTATTGTACTGCTAATGTGTGTTCTGACTAACAATACGCTCTGTAATAAGTATAAATGCATATGTATATCAATACACAAATATATTTATTTTTTTCATGTTTTAGAAACATCTTAAAAAATAAAAAGTGAAAATTTTGCATGAAGCTACTGAATACATGGGCTTATCTGACAGATTCACTAGCATAACATGTAAACATTAAGAATTAATATTCGAGGAATTATGATAGAATAAAACAAATGTAGGTAGGAATTATACTATTACTGTGTTCACCTAGAGCTATTTATAGCTAATATAAGTCTTTAAAAAAAATGTCATGGAAAATAATTGGCAGTAAGTATATAGCTACATAACAAAAGGAGGTTATTTCTTCAGTGAGATTGCTGAAAATAATTCCTAATGTAATTTTAACTTCATATAACACAATACTTGTTTCTAACCTTAGCAAAGAATTATGCTGAACTGGAAAAATACAAATGTGTTGAGGAAAAAAGTACTGACCAACACTTTTGCTAGCACTGATCCTTGATACTACGATAAAATCCTAAATGCTAAAATTGACTCAAAGGCAGTTTTGGTCAATTTAGAGTCTTCAGAACACAACAGTATGACAATTTAGTGCTTTTTTGTGCTATTTTTCTGTGTCACAGACATCAGATGAGCCTACCATGATTTGGTGACGTCAGAGGAATTACTGCTTATGAAGCTATTCCACTTCCAGGCTCATACAATCAGCCTTGCTGGGATCTTATTGAGGCCCAGAAGTCATGAAGACAAAGTGGACATAAGTGGACATATTCAGGAAGCTAGTCAGTTCATTTCATTCATTTGAAGAGCATTCACTATACCTCTAGACAAAACAAAACAAAACAAAACACGTTGCTCTACTACTGTAATATAAAATAAAATTGATAACTTTTCTCTTCCATGATGCTGGCTGAATCAGCACAGTACTCTGTGCATGAACTGGGCTAATTTCACCCAGGCCCTCAGTAGACTCTACCAGGGTTCATGAGCAAAAAGCTGTCCCATGACAGTTCTGCATTTCTCCCTGCTAACTTTCCTGATGCTACTGTCAGCTGTCTTCAGGTTTGTAGAAAGACCTCCAAACTGGAGGTATTCTCTATGACTAGTTTAGAAACATCTAGTTTAGAAACATGTACAAGTTTGCTGATGTCGCACATTTTGTCAGCAACGATGTTGAACAGTATGAGGCATAGTACTGATCTCAAGGTACAATGCACATTCACAGCTGTAAGATGATGTTCCAAGCCCTTTTGAGCTGGTACACTATTTTAAAGCGATTTAATAGTTTATTCTTCTAGTCCAGTGCATTACTTCCAATTCAGCCATTCCAGCCCAGTTTCTATGCCATCCTTACATTGCTTAGTTAGATTTAGGCATCTAAATTGCACACCTACACATGTAATCATTATTTTAGATTTTAATGTCTAAGTCAACTTGCTGTTTAGGACTTTCAAATTCCTATGCCACTTTTGTCTGACTCACAGCATCTCCAATTCTTAAATTTGTGACAGAAAACTGAGGTTATATTTCCATGCAAGATATTATTGAAATACCTGTATAAAAAAAAGGTTTGATCCGTATTCCAAGAGACAACCCTCACCGAAGAGCTATAGGTATAGCAGTTCATTGTTTTGACCTGCCTCGCACTGAGGGGGGCATACCCAACACACTTCATGAAGCAATTATGATAAGCAGTTGGTATCACCTCTGAATTTTCAAGTGGCTAAGGCATTAGTTACATATATGAGGATTAGAGTTTATGAGATACAGCTACTATCTGCAGATGTGTAAAATAAATAAATACCTAAGAAGAGAATTCTAAATACCTGGTCTAACAGCTCGTTCCACAAGCACTCCTAGGAGATGCAGTCAGAAGCACACTCTCAAGATTCATACACCAAGATAAGACAAATCAACTCAATTTCCAACGTCTTATAAGCTGCCAAGGTCAGGAAAACTTCAAGTTATATGCTGCTATGACAGTTGCATACATTAAAGGTGTGTGTATGGCAATAGATATTTTTCATTTTCTGTTCATAGACAATAGATTGTTCATGTAAATAGAAGGTGAAAAAAATAGTAACTTAATATTGCCACTGATGAATATTTTCCTTTGCTCCTCCTGCACCTTTAAAATTTAATTACCCTTGAGCTTATTCACTTTCGACCATATGTAAATTAGTAAGAGACAAAGGCAATAGTAACAATTTGTTTTTCTGTAACCAGTGCAGAGTACTTTACAAGCCATGGCACACACTTTTTTGGTTCAATTCTTTATGCAGCTGCAGGCTCCTCAGTGCAATGTGTTTTGAAACTTAGAAGCAGAATAAACACAAGTTTAAGTGGAGCAACCACTAGCAACTTCAGAGAGTGGGAACTGTGTTACAAAGAATGTGATTTTTTTTCTGACACAGACACAGAGTAGGAATATCATCAAAAGAAAAATCAGAAGAGAAGGCTTGGGTACGATGTTGTCATCTTTATGGTAAAAAAACCAACAAAACAAAACACAGAATTCTGAGACTGTCTCAGACATCTCTTCATCCAATTGCCTCATATCTGTTTACTCTTCTTCCAGCTCCAAGATACCGAGATCTTCACCTGTGTCTCTACCACTCTTGACACAGCCTTGAAGGGCTCAATAGCTTGGGTTCAACTTTTCAAGTGTGCTGCTTTCTCTCACCACATAGACCATTGGGAACATCTGCTCTGGACACCAGAAATTTAACCCCAGAAATTACTAATTCTGTCCCACCAGCACAGTCGCAGTCAGGAACCAGAGCAGGCCCATGTCTGTGCCTCATTCAGGAGTAAGTTCATGAGTGAGAAGCTCAGCAGGAGCTCTGTGAAGAGCCATTGTTTGTCTATTCCTTTTCTCTGCAGGTTAGACAGTGGAGAGAAGAGGGTCTGCAAGTGGAATTAAAAAATAATATTTTGATTGTAGAATTAAAAAGCAGAATCTCTTTAGACTTTTGGCATGTTCCAAAGATGGAGCTGTGCAGCCTGTTTAGAAGAGATCTGCAAGCAGTCCCGTAAAGCTGAGGCATCTCACAGAATAACCCAAAGACACTGCCTTTTCTTGAATATAGCCTTGTAGGGTAACTAACAATGCCTTAGGCAGTCTGAGGTGATTAAAACACAGCCTTACTGCTTCAGTGTAGGGCACTGTATTGGCCTGTAAATTCTAATATGGCTTCAAAGACTTTTGTTAACAATTACTCCATTGATTGAGAGTCTTGTGCTATGCCTGACTAAGGCAAAAGTCCTCACCTGGTCAGCCATGCCAGACCTGGTTCTGTGTTCACAGTCATGCCAAGGGACTGAGCTAGGCAGTGCTGATAGCAGCCCTCTGGCAATGATGGAAAGTGTTCACAGGAAGTAAAGAAAGAAAACTCCAGCTTTGAAGTGGGTGACCTTAGCTGTGTTGTAGTGGTAACAGTCAGAGAGTATAGGGAGACTCACACTTTGGAAGTGCTACTGCAGAAAGACATGTAGCAGAGAGAAAAACTGATTTGTAACATAAGGACTTCATAACTAAATGAAGACAATATTATTAAAAAGAGTGCATTCATTCATGAAATGTTTGAAGGCCAGGTCTCTTCTTTAGGTCAACACACCTCCATAGATTTCAATGAAACTACATCAGTTTAGATCTGTTGGGTACCTAGTTATTTCTATAGTAGAAGAAAGGCTTAATAAATATTACGGATTGTATTCCCATCCTGTATAAATTGTTACAGTTCCCTTGATAGCAATGAAACTACACTGGATTACAAAAGACAAAGGTCAGGCTCAGCTATACCAAAGAGGATTCACTGAGCGCTTATTGAGCTTTTGTGGTTCAGCTTCCCAGCATAGGCACTCTCACTGTGTAAAGTGCTTTGAGGAGCTGGGCTCCCTACATGAAAAGAGACTAAGGTAGTCTGCAAAAGCCATTTTGGGATCTTTATAGAAGTTTGGTGCAGAAAAGATATTATTTACTCATGCAAATGTAAATGTTTCTGTTCCAGGTAGAACTCCCTGATGGCTGAAGAAGATATTATTTGCACTTAGTTCATTGTGCCTGATGTAGAAATAAAGAAAAAAGGTAAACAGCCAAAGTCAAAGCAAAGATTGGTTACGGTTGTCAAATATCCTATGCTACATCAGATGCTCAGTTTGAAGAAGCAGCAAAAGGCTATTTGCAGATATGCCTGAACTTAAAATTTCATCCCTTGTGACCTACATGAGCCTGAACCGTAATGACACAATCATATTTCTCTATTTCACTTCATGGATACATCTGCAACAGTTAAGATCATTTCTGTAAACTTAGGAAAGCTGTGTTCTGCCTTGAGATATTACTTGAAGAAGTCACTCATATATTGATTCTTGATGTTTCTGGTTCTAGCAAGATAAGACTTCTAATCCATCTGCTGAATGTTACTCTGCCAAAGATTAAACAGCTGTCATGCCTATCCCCTCAAATTAAAACAGAGAAAAAAAGAAAAAAAAAAGATTATCATGTTGATGGATTAAGGAAAGTCTGTTTTCAGAAATAAGGAAAAATCAACAAGACATGCTATTTTCTATGTCAGAGCCAACTTCTGAAGCTTTAAAGATCAATTCTGTCTACAAAGAAAAGAATGGAAAAATCCCAAGTGTATGACATCACTATAAAACCAGTATATTTTCACGCAATGCAAATGAAGGATTCTATGCACCCTGCCAAGAGGTGCAGGCTCTTAGCCTACTTATCCCTATTCTCCTCTGTTCTGAAAACAAGAATATGTATTGGGTTTGCATGGCAAGGTTTAGGTAGCAGGAGGGCTACATAGGTGGGTTTTGTGAGAAGCTTCTAGAAGCTTCTGCTATGTCCAACAGAGTCAATGCCAGCCAGCTCCAAGACGGACCCACTGCTGGCCAAGGCCTAACCCATTAGCGACGGAGGAAGTTCCTCTGTGAGAACACATTCAAGAAGGGGGAAAAAAATGGCATAGAGCAGCCAGAAGAGAGGAATCATAGAATAACTTATCTGAAGAGTTTTGAGAGGAGTAAAACTGTGTGAGAGAAACACTCTTGCAAACACCAAGATCAGCGAAAAAAGAGAGGGAAGAGGTGCTCCAGGTGCTAGTGAAGCCTGTAGTGAGGCAGGTTGTTCCCCTGCAGCCAATGGAAGTTGGTGGTGCAGGACCTCACACCAGAGCAGGTGAGTTTCCGAAGGAGTCTGTGACCCTGCGGGTAGCTTATGCTGATGCAGGGTCCTGGTAGGGCATGTGGAGGGAGGAGCCCACACTGGAGCAGGTTTGCTGGCAGGACTTATGACCCTGCAGGGACTCATACTGGAGCAATCTCTTTCTACTCCGGAAGGACTGCACACCATGAAACTACTTCCACACTGGAGCAGTTTGTGAAGAGCTGCAGCCCCTTGAGAACTCACACTGGAAAATTTCATGGAGAACTGTCTCCGTGGGAGGAAGCACATGCTGGAGTGGGGGAAGAATGTGAGGAGTTCTCCCTCTGAGGAGGAGGAAGAAGTAGAGACAATGTGTGATGAATGGACTGCAATGTCAACTCCCCATTCCCCTGTATCACTGCTGAAGAAGGAGGTAGAGCAAATCATGAGTGAAGAACGAAGAGGTGGAGAAAAAGTGCTTTTGATTTTATTTCTCATTATCCTACTCTGATTTTTATTGATAAAATAATGATATTTTGATATTAAAATAATTTTCCCAAGTTGAATCTGTTTTGCCCAAGATGGTAATTGGAGAATGATCTCTTCTGGTCCTTATCTTCACCCATGAGTCTTCCATTATAGTTTCTCTCCCCCATCGAGCTGAGGAGGCACAGTGATAGAGTAGCTTTGGTGGGCACATCATGTCCAGCCAGGGTCAACCCACACAGAATGATACTGTGAACTTGAAAGTCCGTGTTGTTCTATCTAACAACTGTGAAAATCCAGAACACCAGTAACAGTGAGATTGGGTCAGCCTGAAACTAGTATAAGTAAGCACAGTTTTTCTTATCTTTCAAAAGACACTGAAGAAAGGAAAGTATTTTAGATGAGACAATGGAATCTCAGAAGAGAGAAGGAAGAGAGAAAACTGTTACTTGGTAGCCTGGAAGAGTAAGAAAAAATCGTCAGCAATGAATACAGGGAATTTTAAGTGTCCAAGATAGGGAAGAATGCTCATTATCTTTGTCATATTTGCTAGATTCCCCAGTGATTATGGAATGTAATATTATCAGATTTCTCTACTGAAATAACCAACTGAAACAACCTTGTATGATGAATTTGTGGTAACTGATATTTATATGCATAATACACTAATATTTTTATGCATATATATGTCTTTGCTGACACTAGTTTGACACAAATGAGATAAAAAATATGCAATTGGTGAAAATGACAATTACACACAATGTATAAAATAAAGAAATACAAGATAGCTAGAGTTTCAGATCTGTTCCAAAACATTAAAGACCTTTATCCTCCTCCGTCACAAGTACTGATAACTATTGATATATATAGATATATACTCTGTCATGTAAATTCAATTGTTTTAATTTATAACAAAAGTATATGTGTCCAGAAATACACACACACTCATGCATACACAAACATGACAAGCAGACTGTACTGGGTTTGCATGGCCAGGTTTTGGTAGCGGAGAGTACAGGGGTGACTTCTGCAAGAAGCTGCTAGAAGCTTCCCCTGTGTCCAACAGAGCCAATGCCAGACGGCTCCAAGATGGACCTGCTGCTGGCCAAGGCTGATTTTATCAGCAGGGGTAATAATGCCTCTGTGACAACGTATTTAAGAAGCATGGAAACAAAGATATGGTAGAATTAGAGGCAGAGAAACAGAATTAAGAATAAGTAAGAGAAACAACTGCAGACACCAAGGTCAATGAAGAAGTGACGAGAGATTGTGCTCCAGGTGCCAGAGCAGAGATTCCCCTGAGTCATGATGAAGACAGTGATGAGGCAGGCTGTCCCCCTGCAGTCCATGAAGGCTGACAGTGGTGTAGATGTCCACCTGCAGTCCATAGAGGACCCCATCCTGGAGCAGGCAGATGCCCGAAGGAGGCTTGTACGCCGTGGGAAGCCCGTGCTGGAGCAGGCTCCTGGCAGGGCCTGTGGACCCATGGAGAGAGGAGCCTCCGCTTGAGCAAGTTTGCTGGCAGGACTTGTGACCCTGTAGGGACTAAAACAAGCAGCTTTTTCCTGAAGGGCTGCACCCTGTGAAGAGGGCTCATGTTGGGGCAGTTCAGAAAGAACTGTCTCTTGCGGGAAGGACTCACACTGGAGAAGTTCATGCAGAATGGTCTCCCATGGGAGGGCCTTCACACTGGAGCATGGGAAGAGTGAGAAGTCTTCCCCATGTGGAGAAACTAACCACAAACCTCATTTCTCATCCTCCATGCTGCTTGAGGGGAGAAGGTGGAGATATCAAGAGTAAAGTTAAGTCCTAGAAAAAAAGAGGAGTAGGAGGAAGATGTGAGGTTTTTTAAGATTTTATTTTATTTCTCATTACCCTTCTCTGTTTTGTTTGCTGATAAACCAAATTAGCTTCCCCAAATTGTCTATTTTGACTGTGACAGTAATTGCTGAGTGATCTCCCTGTCCTTCTCCTGACCCATGAGCCTTTTGTCATATTTTCTCTCCCCTGTCCATTTAGGAAGGGGGAGTGATAGAGCAGGTGTGGTGGGCACCAGGGTCAAACCACTACACACACTAACAAATCAGCATAGTAAACTGAAAAGCAAACAAACAAATAAACAATAAAAAATTGTAGTCCTGAGAATATTGCCTTCAGTTATCAGTGGAGAAGGCTGCATACACATAGAAAGAGGTGAATGACCAGACAAGCTGAACAGACCAATACAAATTAAAACAGTAGAGGACTTCTTATTGACTGCAAAGGTACAGAATGGGTTCATACTGTATGTGCATGAGAAGCCTAGAAAGTTCTTCCAAAACTTAAAATTGGGTATTAACCCATGCTAGTCTTAAAAAATCCCTAGCTGTTTTTTTTTGGCTTGTAAGAGATTTCTTTTTCAATGCATTCACATCAAGATACAGTATTTTTGAAAGAAATTGGTCTTTTCTTGGTATCAAATTCTGATTCATCATAGGAATTCTGATCTAAAAAAAGATACTGCTGTGGATTTAGAGGAAGGACTAGCATTTTTCTCTGCTATTTCTGAGGACCTTTAAATTATTAATGGGCTTTAACATCCATATTTTATCCTGAAGCAGTAAAGAAGTATTTTAGAAAGAGTGATACTGAGACAGTAAACTGAGCATCTCCTTCAAAAAAAGGTCTGTGAAGTGAATACAACCATCCTGATCACCTGTCCAATTCCCAGCTCATTATCTGTGTGCCATATCCTAAATTTCAGAACTAGATTTTACATATGAATTATGACCAAAACTTAAAGAAATTCAGACCAAGGTGGAGTTCTGACTGTTTAAAGAGTGCAGTTTGATATAGCACATTTAACCTCCAGCATCAGACACTGAAGAACAGAAAAGTGCATTCATTACATCTCAGCTTTATCTCAAAGATATGCGTTCCCTTTTCTACAAGTTATTCTGTGTGTAAGAGAAATGGCAGTCAATGGGACATGTAAGCGTAAGTAACTAGGCAATTATATATTAATGCTTTAGAAAGACTGTATGGAAAGTCATTGCATTAATAGCTTCACTTAACCTGAACATGTTTCTTTCTCCTACTTTAACCTTCAGATGTGTAGATTTAATATATCCAACTTTTTCAAATATCTCTGAGGTCTTACTATAGGTTTCTTGTAGACACTAGGGAAACTGTTATGACCTCCTTATGTCATAAGATAATTTCCTTCAGACCAGATTATGCTGAACAAATTATTCTCTGCTTTAACATGAATAAGTTCAATAATTTCAGTGGTACTGCACTGAAACTAGAGTGCAGCTTTTATAGTTTAAACTACAATTATCATTTCTTTAGTATAAACTGAGATAAAAATCCCAGGAAAGGTGAAATCTTTACGTCTTTTGATTTCTATTTTTTTCCCTGTTGGTTCAAGCCTAAGGGAACACTTCAGACTAATTATTTTGTAGGGCACTTGAACATTTCTATTGCTTGAAAAGACAGCAATTCATCTTTCCTAACTATAGAAAGCAATGTTGCAGTTTGCATTAATTAAAGTCTGCCATAGTTAGCATTTTATAATTAGTCCTATTGTGGTTCATACAGTTAAAATTTCTGGTTTTGGTCTGCATCCAAATGTAAAAATCTCCTAAATAACATGGTACTCTAGTAAATTCTAGCACCCAGTTGCTGAATTTCACTAATACAATTTCTGCTTTGGGACTGAATCTGGCCTTTCCCACATTCGTATTCAAAGCAAATATACAGTACACAAACAGTAGACAATAAACCCTCTAGAGTGATCCAAGAGGGACTTGTGGTGAACATCACATTTCATACTATTACTTGCGAAACAAACTTTCCCTTGACATTGACACATATGAAAATCTGCACCAGCCTTCCAAAGTTTAATCATGAATTCTGGGATGAGGGAGTCCGGCTGGAAGACACAGTACACAGTGGAAGTGTCACAGGCAAACCCAGGACAGCCTGAAGGCATCTGTGATTTGTGTGATTTCTGATCTTATTTTTTAATTGTGTTCTTACTTTCTTCTCCTGCTCCACATTGAAGATTTTTCACCTCAGTGTATGAACAGCAATATGTATGCCCCTCAAGGTTATTAGAATTACAGAAGTTCTTGCCATCAAAGTTTGTCTTCAGATATGTTTACATGCTTTCAGATTGAGCCTTGCGATCATCTTCCTAATGTTTCAGCCACCTAGCTCTACACCTTTCTCTTTCTATCAAAAAAATGGGATGCTCCCCTCAGGCATATGAACTGTATGGCTTTGCCGTTTCATCTGAGATAGGATAATTAGAGTGTCAGTGTCAAAGCTTTTACAGACATGCACAGCTTCTGTACTAGTTATCATATTTTGCCACTTGACACTAGGTATTTGCTGAAAACAGCATAGGTGGAAATGAAGGAGGCATTTACATAGCAATCTGTCCAAATCTTGAAGCCATAAAACTATGGCAACGGCAGCATAATATCCCCATTTAAAAACTAATTTTGAATTCAGTCAGTGACTGGCACAACTATTTACCAAGGTATTGCTAGCCATGTTGATATACTTGTGATATCATCAGCAATCACTGCATTTCATTACCAAGATAACAAAACTTGTTGGTCGCTTGAGTCACACGTTATCAGTGGACACTACAGAGACTGTTACAAAGATACCCTGTCCTGTGGGAAGAACAAATTCTGGGCCTTGGGGTTTTTGTACTCTGTGCAAGGCAATCAGTGGTCTATAAGATATCTTAAGGGTATGAATCTTTGGTTTTGAAGTTTTTAGTTTCAAGAGTACAGAGTAATGCATCCTCATAGCTGTCCTTAAATTTGTCCATCAACATCGCATCACTCGGTGCCAGTGCCAATATGAAGTCCATTTAACTTATCTGAAAAAGCAAAAGACATCTCAGACAACCTCTTTGCTTATTATATACTGGAACCAAGATACTGCTGAGCTGCTAATCAGTGCACCCAAATGGACTATGCACAGATCAGAGCAACTCATAGCATCAAAGACTTTAGAAGGATTAGGAAAGATCACTCTAAAGTTTTGGTTTTCATCAAGGCGCTTCATTTGAAAGATCCAGGTAGCAAAAAAAAAAATCTGTCATGGCACAGTCAGAATGGAATCCATGCTGACTTCTACATGTCTTTTTACTTCTCTGCAAATTCACAATGCAAGCAATTTAACAGAATTGGCACACATCATTGCAGCAGCTGCTGAATTCTACCACTCATCTGAGACTGATAATATCTCTCTTTCATAAGCCAACCAGCTGGATAGAGCCTTTTTTGGAAAAGGTCAAGCAAGGGACAGAGTGGGCATCTACTTACTCATTCTAAACTAGTCCAGTTTAATTTCTGTCAAAATAGTGAGGTTTTTTTGCTACCAATGTTCCAAAATCTATCATGAGCTGTTGTGAGACCAGGGCCTAGATCCTTTGTTTAGAGTCACGTTGCACTTAGCCTTGAGTGATCTATTCTATAGTGTGAGATGTTGTTAATCTATCATATTTGTATGTGGCGTAAAAATAGATACAGATATAGATTAAAAACTACAAGATCAATACGTTCAAATCCTCTCTAAGTTAGAGGGATATTTGCAAAAGCTATTGTTTGCAAGCCTTCTATCTAATTAATAGATTTGAGGTGAGAAAATAAGGTAAACATAGAGCCTATAGAGTCATCTGACCTGATGGAAATCTCTCCAGTTTGGGCTATCTTATATTAAATTGCAAGTAAGCCATGACTTCATGGTAAATTTAGAGTACATATAAGGAAGACATTCTGTACTGATAGGGTGGTGAGATACTGGAACAGATTGCTCAGAGAAGTTGTAGAAGCTCCCTCCATGTGTTCAAGGTGTTCAAGGTCAAGCTGGATGATGCTTTGAGTAACTTGATCTAGTCGTAGATGTCCCTGTCCATTGCAGGGAGATTAAACCAAATCATCTATAAAGGTCCCTTCCAACTCAAACCATACTCTGATTCTATAACTCAGCTTTGTCCTGTAGGATTCAAGCACTAGAACTAAAGGAATGATTTCCTGTTCTGCTGGAACAGGAAAAAATAATGTTCAAAGGGAGATCATCATGCCTTAATCGCATTCTGAACACGATGTTTTTTCTCACTGTACATTAATGTCAACGGGAGTGTGGGCTTATATTTTCTCATGTTCTAAATAAAACTCCATTGTATAAAGGAGTGTTTTCAGAAAATTACTTCATTTAAAAATATATTTAACTTAAAAATAAATATGTCAATAATAAATATTCTTGCCTTTCAATCTCACAGCAAGGCAAACATTTTAACACAATTAATGTAAAAATGTGGAAAGTTAGAAGCTCACAATTCTGTTTCTAAAAGGAGTGCCATAGGGAAGTGACACTTCAATTTAAGGAGACAGCTATAGTGACACATTGTAGGAGGAAACAGGAGCTTTAGCACGCTTACTCGATAAGACAAATGGATATTTATGTTTATATTTATCATTTCACTTCTATCTGACCAATGATAGGACAAGAGAGGCACAGTATACTAAAACCAATAATATACAAGTGCTTTTCTTATTTTTCTTAATCTTACCTACATTTTACATTTAACTGTTCATGCCTATTCCTGTGTTAAATCACCATCCAACACAAATAAGCACTAGTAGCACATGTTCAACATCTTGCAGGTCAAATTCACAATACTGGAAAAAACATTCACAAGATTCCAGTATTTTTTCATGTGTTACACTTTTATAGAAGTCCTGGAAGAGGAGTGAAAAGAAATAGTATTCAAATAACCTTTCACAAAGCAATGCAAACACTTCTTGCTGACTTGGCCTCAGTGGATAAATAATGACTTGGGAATAGATTTTAGCTAGCAATCAAAGTATGGTGCAAACTCTTATACTGAACATACAGTTTCTTCCATCCAGAATTTTGTATAACACCACAGACAAGAACTCAGTTTGTCAGTGTTTACACACTTACAAATACTAACCCAGACACCATCTTATAATGTCTCATAGAACATGTATTTTCACAATGTTTCCTAAGAATAAATTGGGTCAAGTGCAATTTCTTGGGAAAATAAGTAGGGATACACATTCTAAATGCATCTGTTACTCCCATTCAAATTGTAATACAAGTACCTCGACAAAATTTAAACATGAACATTTAGCTGGTAGCAGAGTAAGACAATGAGCTCTGGAATAAAAAAAAATCACAGATGTCTGCAGATAGTTTGGTTATTTTTTCTAATTGCTCTGTACCTGATCTGTTAGACATCATGCAGTCTAAATGGAAAAAAAAATCCTGAAATATTGTGAACATAGAAAAAGGCCATGTATGTTTTATGTACCAGTATCCATCCAGCTAAACTGAAATATGAGAGCAATCCCTTTATTCATACTAATAAAAGAATCATTTAAGTAAATATTGCTTAATAGACTCCGACTGTAATTGAGAAAATACATAGTGATAAAACTTGCTTTCAACATGCAGTTAATCGAGAGTTACATCCATGTTTATGCAGATATATTGCCTGTTCATTAACATCCAGCTCCATGTTGCTGAACTTTAGCCTGCAGAGTCTCCATACAGAAATAATTCTTTATATTGTGTTTGTAAGAAGTTCCCATATAGAGTGGTCTCAGATACAACTGCTTACTTGCAAATATTTGCATATCCTTAACTTAGCTAGGCATATTTGGGTTTCGGGGTTTTCTGACTGCTGAGTTCGTGGACATGATCACGAGCAATAAGATCTTTTTTTTTAATTTCAATAATTATTTTTCATTAGAATTCTTAACCCATAAAATAGTTATTCCATATGTGAAAAGTTCTTTTATCATTGCTTTCTTTAAATACATTGACACACACAGGAATGTAATTGTTCGATATACCAGATATCACTCCTCTATAGAGAGATTTTTAAACTAAATACATAGTTTTTCAGTTATTCATTTTGACAATCCAATGACATTTCAGTGACGAAGGAAGTTAACATCGTGAATACTTTTTGTATGCGTTGCAATATCATCCACTATCCATAATAGAGCAGTGAGCATTGATTTTAAGCACTTGTAGCCCGCGGATACATATTTTTCAAAGAGACTACTTGGTCATGTTGAACAATTTCCATTCTACCTACAGTATCTGATTTGCTTTAGAGGCACTTACAGCTCTGTCAGTAAAACTGAGATTGATTAGGACAACAGCATAGGAATACATAAGGCATGAAACCATGTAATATACTGAGTCTTAACCCTCTTATCCTTTAGATTGTTTTCTTTCACTTAATCTGTTTACATCTAGAAAAAAATCAAATCAATCCATACAAAACCTCTCTTAACCCCAAAGTCTCGTTCTGCCCTCCAGCTAAGTCCTTCTTCAACAATTTATCCAGCTGACTCTTCAGTTAATTTAAACTTCTTGTTAGGGTTCAAATCTTTGACAGGTTCCATATTTCAACAATGTGTTTATAGACTGACTTACAGGTCAATGTCCTGTTTAACCACATTCTAAGACCTTTTGGTTCTGACCAAGTCACTGATTCAAACTCTCCTTTTCTGACCAGCCTGTTCTCTTGCTCTCAGGATCTAAACCATTTTATGACATTCCAATTAGCCACGATTTAATTCTGATCATCAGAGGCAAAATAATGTCAAACAAGATAATTTACATTTAAAGAAAACCTCAAACCTGTTATGGTTTTTGCACTTTTGTTGAATCATTTTAAAATTATGTTTTTAGAAAGGAAATAATCTGAAGTAGAAAGAGTAGATATAATTGAAGACAGTTTACCTCATTTATGTATAATATTCATCAATGGATTCCCCCTCACCATCATGCTTCAACTGTGCTCTAAATCTCCATGTGTTTTGCTGGCATTTCCACATGTCTTACAACTTTACAGCATTTGACTTTGTAATACATTAATACTGACTTGAACAATGTCAGGTTAAATCCATCATGTAAAAAGATACGTTTTCTTACATGGATACACAAGAATTAAATTTAAAAAAATGCAATATTATCTGAAGTTATCAACATTATGAGAGGAAAATAAAGTAAACAATGGTTTAAATTTTTATTTTGTTAAATTTCCCCATTGTCAATTTATACAAGGGTTGCCTAGTGCAACCTTCCCTTTTTGCTTTGCCTGGATAACCTTATAGACAAATGCATATTCACTACAGTCTCTAAAAAGACAAGTTACAGACCTACCTCTCTAGCCCAGATCTGTCTACTTCTGTCCATATTGAACTTCTCTCCTCTTCCTCTAGTTTTCTCTTGTGGGAAGCTGTCTAAAGTTGGCATAATCAATACGCAATATTTAACTCTATTTCCATCAAGACCCTTGATCTGCCTTCATATGAACAATTGCAATATCCTATGAGTATATTGTTAAACATAGGCTATTTTTAAGTCTTAATTTTATTTTATTTTTAATGCCAAATGACTCTCTACTGGATCCTGAATTGTATTCTATGTTTTTTACCAATCTAATTTAAATCAAATTTTGTTAAACAGATAGGACATATGCTCTGTTAAATACAATTTCTCACATTCCATAATTAATTTAACTCTTCTAATCACTGTTAACTTGAATTTTACCTGAAATTAGCAAAAGCTGCTTCCCTGTACATTGTCGGCATGACAATGTTCGGAAAATCAGAGAAAAGACAAAAAAAAGCCCCAACATCTACACTAATAAATTTATTTAAATAAAAATATAAACACACATTTGTGCCATTTTCTTTTTTCTTCTTCTTGAATGATCCAAATTTCAGAATTTTAATAACTGTGTTTCACCTGAACAATACTTGTGTCTGAAGTCCTCAGTGAAAGAATAACACCAAAAATGTGGGTGTTTATGGTCAACTTCTTTAGTGTCTGCCTTTGTTTGTTCTGAGGAAAGGAAAGGCTTAAATACTGTTCTCTAAGCTTTGATATTAACCTGTTCTTATTGATTCCTTTTGCACTAAAATGTACTTCAGAATTGAAAGTCAAACACAGAAGCCCTACTTACTAATTTAGTAGCTGCTCTGCACTGTGACGTACCCTACATTTAGCATTACAGTCATGCATGCTAGTAATAAAGCTTTTTCATTATAATTATCTAAGTGGTCTTCTCTTAGCTTCTACTTCAGTATCCAGAAATTGTTTTTCCTTTACAAGACAATCCTCTTAAATGTCACATATCATAATGTAAAACTCAGCTTAAATTCAAACAACTGAATATATAGAAAATAATCTTAGAAAAAACAGCAACATATATTGTCTAAGACACAGTCAAGATCAATACTGTAATACTGTGTCTGCTATTACAGACAATCCTTCAGCTTTATGTAACTCATTCTCTATCTTTTTCTTTTTTTTTTGGTAAGTTATAAGCATGGCAAAATTCCAAAATGTCCATTTCTTGTTCCAGGTGCTCCATGGCACCTTCTCTTCATACTTGATTTACATTTACAATACCTTCATCTGCTGTACAGGTTTCTGTGTTACTATCATAAGTTATTATATCCACTGCTATTTCTTTCTATTACAACAAGATAGAATTCTATGTGAAATAAATTTTCTCCTGGTTCAATCACTTTCTAGAACTAGCCTTTAAGATATATATAATATTTTTTCTCTTTTGAGTTTATCTCGACATTTAGTCAAGATTTATAAAGTTTTCTGAGATCCACTGGAACAGGAGATACTTTCACCCCTGAACTGTTCTACAGTATGCCTAAATGAAAAGGAGGTAAGAAACCTGAATATCTCTTCATTACTCTCTCCTTTTTTTTTTCCTGATGATTTCTCACATACTTCTTTTTCACAGTGGTGGGATTTAAAATTGCTTTCCTTTTAAACATGAGATATGCTTCTACCTTGAAGAGTGATGGCCACAGTAGAAACACAAAAAATATGACAAATAAAAAATATGACAAACGAAGTGAAAGACAAGGAACCTAATCGCAACCAATGTATTTGAGGTGTTGATTTACTACAGTCCGCAGCAAGGACAGAGACAGCATAGCAGAAAGTTAATGAGCTAACAAGTGCATTAGTCAGAATCAAACTTTTCTCCTAAGATTTTAAGGAAATGAATTTTAAATACAGTTTACTGTGAGAGTATCAGTTCTTCCAGAGTGAACCATCTTTTTTTTAAAAAAATTTTTTTTTTTTACATATTTCAGCAAGGACTGGGCTCTGGCCAATGACATTTTAATACACCTTATAAAAAGACAGTTTTGCAAGCAATTAAAACTAATGCTTGCATATAATTTCTCAAATGCCTTTCAATGGGGTTACGTTATATGTAATATGTGGAACAGGAAAGAAGAAAATAATGCGTGTATAGATACATCGGTTAGGCTGAATGATAATTGTCTGAACTTGAAAACCTTTCGACTTTGATGATATTTAATCATTAAATAGATATTTAATAGTATGCTTGCCAGTAGTGAAAACTGACAGCACATATCAAGGCTAAAAATGCAGGAAACAGCTCAGTTGAAAAACTTTATGAAAAATCAAAAACAATAGCTATCAAATGTTGACTGAACATTACAAACTCAGACGTTAGTGTTTCAGAGTCTTCTGATCTTTTTTTTCCCGCTGGGCACCCTGCAGATCTGACTGAAGACAATCTCTTCATTTCTAATTTGTAATCTTTCCTCTCATTTTTAATTGGCATAAAGCACTGCAATCTTTTGCAGAAAAATAAACTCCAAGTATTTGTATATGATTACACTTATTTGTCAGAACTGTGTACTGTATTAATTATGTGATGAAAATAATGTAGGTTTCATTGAACAAAAAGAAACATTATTTGTTAAATTACTCCTGTCACTTTCTTAGCTAAAGGTTATGCATGCAAATTTGGAGGTTTGTAACATTTCATATATTCAGACTCTCACAACTTATTTTAAGCAGAATTTTACTAAATATGTGGTTCTATATATACAGGCACAAATCATTGGGGAAAATTTAATTGCTCAAAGTCATGAAGCATTTGAAACTCTGACTGAAATCATGTAATAAACCACAGCAAACTAAATGAAGTTCATATTTAAAATTTATTTTGCCAGGTAACATCTCAATCCCATCTTGAACAAGGGAACTTTATATATACAAATCTTGTTAAAAAAACAAGTTATGTGATTGTCAACATATTTATATAAGTGATCACATGAGCTGTGCTTGGGTTCCCAGTGACTATCTGCTAAGTCTTTTCATTCAACATTGTGATGTGGAGAGTTAAAAATGTCAGTAGAAAACACAGTTTCTTAGGGTGAATGATTTGAGAAGTATGAGGACAAATATTTATGGAAGTTAGACACAAGAACATAGGGGACTATTTTATCTTACATTAAAATTGTACTATATAATTTTCATCTTGCTGATCACTTACATTGAAACAATGAAATAATATGTCTAGACTTAAAATGCATAGATTTGAGTTTGGAAAATGGCTCATATTTTTCAAGATATACTTCAAAAGATTTCATTACAGTCAAAAATCTACAATCCAACCTGCTTATCAGAGTTCTTTGAGCAGTCTGGGACAACATTATTTAACTCTTTTATGCTGGTTGTTTCTTTGGCTAGAATGATGAGATTAGGGCAGCAGGAAACATTATTGTCCATCCAATCACACAATTCTTTCAGTTGCTGTTTCCTTAAAATTGGCATTCTTTTGCCATCAAGGCTGCAATACCCAAATTTAAAATCATACCTAACGCAGACTGTTAGTTTTTTTTCACAAACGTAAATGTATATTCAACCTAAGTCGTATTAAGATAACTATGGGATTTGTCCTGTCATTCACAAATTGCCATGGCAAAGTTTAAATCAAGATTTAGCACTGATGTTAGGCTTCCTGTGCCCAGTGAAACCCTATGAGCACACAGAATCGCTAGTGAAGATGATAGCTAACACATAGTTTGCAAAATTAGTGTCAAAAACTAAAAAAGGAGGGAACACACGCAAAAAGCATAAAATTCTAACACTTCGCTTCTGACTTACATACTAGATATAGCTAATTATTGCTAGAGGATATGGACTGGTAGAACTACAGAAGAAATCTGGTAAAGGGAAAGGAAAGATGAGAAGCTGTACGTGGGTAATGAAGAGACAGTGGTAAGCCATGGCAAGGGATGAGGCAGTGAAACAGCTCCCCTCCTACACATGGCCTTCAACTATTCTGGGAGGTAAGCTGTTCTCCTTCTGACGTGTTACTATTTTTGCCAAGAAGTAAAGGGAACTTTCTCCATATAATCAGTCTTCCGAGTCCTGCCCTGAATTATTTCAACAGAACAGGACAATGCAGTCATCATATTCAGTAAATAAGTAGCAAGTATTTAGATGATTTACCTAAATGTTATTGAGTTTATAGCACCATTACTTTCTGATAATGTTAAACACAAGCTAAATATATGAAATTTCTATTGTGTATCTCACCGGCAGGCATATACACATGAGTTCCTAAATGAAACTCAGAAGAACATGATTTCTTACCTGTTTTATATTTTGAGGCTATGAAATAATTATTTCTAGAATATGCATAACAGAATTACTAACAATTCTGTAACACTGGAATCTTCTAAAACTAAATACTGAAAGTAGGTCAAAAGACGTGCCTGTGAGTCGTCATAAATATCTATATTTTCCTTCTCTTTCCTACCACTGCAGCTTTTTCTCTCTAAATAGAATATTAACTATCTGCATTAATTAAGGGAATTATCCTATCTCTGTTCAAGCATTGGCAGCTCTGGTAATATGCTAAGCCTTCGATGAGGCCCATCAATTTTGATTGCAACGTAACAGTGTAGATTTTCCCTTGGTAAATAATTAGTTTTACTCATATAGACACCTTTCACCCATGCAGAGAGAAATGAGTAAAATGTGTATATGAACCCATTTGTAGGCTTAAGGGGAGATTATTGTAAATAAACACTGCTCATCAGTTCAGTTTCTTCGATTCCCTTAATTGGCTGATGTTTAAAGAGATGGAGCGGCATCAGTGCTGAATGTGTGCTTTCTTAATTAATTATCTATAATTTTAAACTTTGCAGTCTATAATTAAAGAGTTTGAATCTATATGCTAATTTAAATTGCATACATTTTTATATTTCCATTCTGAAAGGGTGTGTTTATGTTTCAGACATCAACTAGGCAGCACAAGGTAAGTTTTAAAAAATGTTATATAAAAAATTAGAAATTCCAAGACACTAACATATTTCAATTTGCATTTACTCTGGAGAAATGTCCCCAACAACCATGGCAAGCCCTCCATCATTAAGCACTGAGGGCGAAAGAAAGACCCTATTACTGGGGTAACAGGTAATTCACCACTCTGATGGACAAATAGCTGTTGTGTTTCACCAGGATCTGCTAGAAAATTACAAAATATCTCCCTTGGTCAAGGATCTCTTCCATTTCTACCTTCTATGAGTGTATGATGAGATAAGTAGTGTAACTTTCTGTGGCATATTTACTGACTTTTTTAAGCAGTCTTGCAAAGGCTTCCAAGCCATTACAGCTTTTGCTTCAAGGCTGTTGCTGGATCTGCTGATGAGAGAAACTGCAGAGACGCTGTTAGTGGGAATGTGCAGCAGAGGTCAGAGGACCTGAGGCAGCAGTGGGCAGAGGTTGCCTTTTATTAAAAGCACTTGCATTCTACCTCTGTGCTGATATGTCCAGGCTAGAACTGTGGGTTTGGTTTCGGGGGAGAGGGAGAGAGGAACTCATTTGTTGTCTTGTTGATTTGTTTTGCTCTGCTTTGCTTCATTTTGTTTCACTTTGTTTTCCCAAGGAAGAGAAAAGAGAAAGAAAACAGAGGAGGGAGAGTAAGACTCTCAAAATAAGATCAGAAAGTAAAAATGGCTTTGTTCTTGAAAACCTGAGGAAGGACTTTTTGAAAGGAAGCTCTGAAGGAAAAGTAAGGACAACATCATTGAACACCTAAGAAATACTCATGGGAAAAATATTTCATATTGAATTTTAAAAGTGAAGAGATTAAGGAATTTCTCAGAAAAAAGAAAAACTTTTACTAAATAACACCTCAGAGTGGCAAGACATTGCAAGAACAACAAAAAAAAAAGTGGTACAAAGACAGTATCAAACGACCAGATAATCTAGACCATGATCCAAGAGCCTTGTGAAAGCCATGAAAAAAGTTTCTACTAAAATGCAAACAGATGACACCAAGTTTTTGGACAATACACATCCACATCCTTCTTGTGGAGTAGATATTTATTTTTCTGCATACTAGACAAATAGTTGAAAAAAGGAAAACTAGTGCATGAGGAGGAAGTATGGAAAACAGCTGTGTTTAGCAACTGATTCAAAATATGATGCAAAGAACACAGAGGTATATATTTTGCAGAAGAACAATGGCTACCAAATGCCTTATGTTATATCCATACAGGTAGATGAAGTGTCTTAGGACCATTCATTCTCTGGCATTGATACCAAAGACCCACAATCACACTGTTAAAAAGGTTATTACTCTCCAAAGTAGGGTTACTGAATTCAATCCATCTATAAGAATAGTCACAGATCCATGTAAACTCCTGAACTCTGGGTATTGCTTAAAAAAGTACCAGTTTTCCTGAGACAAAACCATGCCTGAGACTCTTTCCAGCACTTTTGCTTTACTGGGTTTGATGCAATTTTAAAAATTAACTTTTCTACCTTTGGACAATTTGGACACTGCCTTGTTCTGTGCGCTTTGGCAATCTCATTATTCCATAGGTAATTTTTCTTATTTATTGTACAGGAAGCCTGAGTATTCAAGTTGAAGATGCTAATTCACTAAAGAAGCAGTGTTGCACCTGAAATCTTTTGTGAATGTAGCTTTTCATACCTTTGATACTTATAGGATTAAGTAACATCTGCGTATGTGCAGGTGTGAGAAATAGAGAAAGAGAGAGAAAGAAGTATGCAACAGATATTACATTCACTGTGCCTAAATGACAGGGTAAAGATCTTGTGCTGGCTGCTGAATGCCTAAATCACTCTTCGAATTTATCCCAAAATTATTTAGAGTAAAAAGTTCCATTGCATTTCAATCAAGGTAATGCATTTACTTGTGCATTTAAGTATTTTAAGTATTTTTAGAAAATCCCATTAGAAGTTTTCAGTGGTTTTGAAAACTTTCATCTGCCTGCCTCCCTCTGAGAAAGGTCTGTTTCAAATACAGCTTATTATCAGAGAAAAGGTAGAGGAAATAATTTTCTTTTTTACCCAGTTAAGAAAAGAGCAAATACATTCAAAATTAGTATCATACCCTTGCAGTGATTTTCAGTAGTGGCTAGTGATTTTGCAAGTTAAGCATTTCACTTCAAATTTCTTAAAAGGAGAAAGACTTGATTTTCAAAAGCATTAAAAAGTGAGCACTTGAAGAACAGACCCTTTCTCACTTCCGCCCAGTTATTGAAGACTCAGTGTCAGATATGGAACTGTGCCATAAAGCAATTCAAATAAGTTTAACCAACTATAGAGAGAGAACAGAAATTCTTATTTTTGTTGAACTTGCTAGGTATTACTATGTTTAGCATGGATTAAAAAAGAACTCACTTACAAAACTAAATTTTGGATTTAGTTGTTAAGATCTAAAATATATATTTTTAATATTTTTCTATGAAAATTTAAGGAATGAGAAAAGTTACATATTTTTCCACTTGCTATCATAAAACCACTAATTTAAAAAGTAGGCATCTTTTAATGAAAAGCAACACTAATAAAGTTCTGATATTCATTGTCTCCAATTGTGAACAAACTATCAAGAAATAAATTGGCATTTGGGGAAATCTCAACCTACATAATTTTGTGGGAATAAATGAAGTTCAAGATTAATTTGTGTAGTAAAAGTCAAGCAGAATTAGGAAACAATTTGGCTGTGATTTTTACTTATCTATTTTTTTTTATATTAATCTGCTTCCCAAAGTAATATATATATAAAAACCAAGGCTCAAATGCATGGAACTTAACTGAGGCAACAAAAGGGTCTTTCAAAATCTCTGAAGAAAGACTTGCACCTTGAGATGATGATTCAACCCACACAAGTCCTGAAGCATGCTCTGAAGAAACCTGTCTTTAAAAATCTATTAAACAGAGCCCTGAATATACGTACAGCCTCAGTTAAATGGCTGAAATTTGGTAAGAGAATCTGAGTTTAGAAGTTATATTTGGTATTCCTTCTGTATTCTACTGTAAGCACTGAGGTCTGCTCCATAGTCAACTATTTACATCAGCTAACACCTGATATTGGTGATTAAAACAAAAAGCCAAGAAAAAAAAAGAGAGATAAGAATTTAGTTTCATAACAGATGTTCTCCAGACTTCAGAGACAGAATTTTTTTTTTATTATTGTAACAATGTGAGAAGATAATATCCTTAAAACATATGGCTTTCATGAACAAGTACTTCAGGGATCAAGATATGGCTTTTCCATTTACCCTCCATCACTCTAGACCTCTGTCAGGAGGAAAAACATCTTGATAATTGCTGAAATAAAGTCCAAGGCATTTTGTTTAAAGCTTTCTTAATCATAATTTTTGTCAGTATTCATGAGCTTCTCTATTTCAAGCTTCACTTTGCTTCTATTTTTAGACATAAATGTTCTTTTCCTTTGGAGACAATCACTTCTTTGAAGACAACCTGCTTTTCACCAAAAATAAAGCCTTAGGAATCAGCTGACCCCACTGCTAGGTTTTAGATTCTTCCAGGCATTTACAGAAATTTATTTCCTATTGTGGATTTTCTTTTTAAAGGCTTATATCCTATCTTTGTCACAAGTTAAAAGATTCTGTAGTTAAGAGCTCTTTAGCAAAGTGTATTTCAGTGTCCTTTAGCGCTTTGTTCCTCACAGTTCTATGTATTTCCCTGAATTGTATTTCTATGTACAATATCCACTGCTCTCCCCTCATCTACTAAATCAATCATTTTGTCGTAGAAGGTTATCCAGCTGGTGCCAGCTCTTCAGACTGAGGAAAACCTTGAGCCCAAATGTTGCTATTTTGTTGGTGAATGTACTAGTCATTCAAGCCATTTAGCTCTCATGTAGAAGACAGCCGCGCTCAGCACCTTCCTCTCAAGATATGTTTTAAAATGAAACACAGTCCTAAGATAAGGATACTGTCCACGTGATGAATTCCAGTGAGCAGCCCTTCTTCAAACTGTTGTAGCCCCAGAGAAGGTTGAAGGTCTGGTTTCAGTTTTGCCTCCATCAGCTTGAGCACAATGATTAGATATTACCCTTCTCAGCCTGCCCTTGTTTTCACTCTGGCACTCCAGACCATGTACCTTCCTGTGCACCTTTCAAGGAAACTAGGTGGAATAAACGACAGTCTATTTCAGGGCCCAAGCATCTTAAACATTAGGACTTCATTTATGTTGACTGTAGCTATTAACTTTGCACCCATGTAGCAATCTGCCAGCTGAATCTTTGTAATCTTTAACAGTGACACTCATAAAGTATAAAACATCATGATAATAATCATTAATATCTGGATTTTTCTTAATAGGTAATTCTCACAATGTTTTATCAGGGTAATGTTTTTTCCCCCTTAGAGTAAGGGAACTGAAGGAAAAACCTTTACATTTACTAGAATGTTCAGATAGATACCAGAGGCCAAACATCCCACAGGCAGAAGCAGCCAACAACAAAATAATTGCTCCCAACTTAGCATAGTGGACAGCACAAGTAAACAGAGGTTAAGGCTCAGAATTTCAGACTTTACTGAGCTCTTTGCTATATACAAACAGACTTTTCAGATGTTGCTGTTGAAGTGAGCATTAAACATTTGTACAGATAATGAGAACTTTCTGTTACATTAGAAAGGTTGTAAGATAAGTAAGGAATTTAAACTTTCAGGCCTCAGGGCATAACATTAACTGCCTGGGGTTGGAAAGTGATTTCCCTTACAGCAGGTTATTCCAAACTCTTCATTACAGGATGTATAACTTACTGACTCCTATCAGAAACAGGTTACTCAAGAAACGGACTACTTATCTGAATCCTAAATATATTTCACGTCAAATTCAGACACCTTTCATAGATAATGAGGGAAGAATGAAGGAGAATAAAGGAAATGCATTTCTTTAATTACAGGTTCACCAAAAGCAGGTTAAAAAATAAAGTGCTACAGGCTGATTTACATCCTGAGGCATCACATCTACAGAAAATTCAGGACCATTTGTTTGATTAACTTTTGTAATCAAATGGATAAAACTATAGGGAGTGATATAAAAAAATGCTGTTATAAGTTTCACTTATTAATTGAAATGTGTATAAGAAGAAAAAATATGAAGGTGGTAGATTTCAGCTCCCAAAGGATGTAAAATTCAATTTTGACATTTAATAGAAAGATATGAGAAAAGGTTAGATGTTAAATAAAATGCTGAGACATTTGTGAGTGGGATGAGGAAGATAGTGTGGTACATTAATATAGTTCCAACAAATTGCCACAAATTATACATTTTTTCAAATTAAAATTTTTGTCACTGTATGATCAAGATAACCTGATATTCAGAAACAGCTGATGTATTTTTTTAATATTCTACAACTTTGGGTTTTTAGTTACTAAATCATTCAAAAGTGAGTCATGCATGCAATAACACTCCTAATAAATTCCAGTCAAGAAGATGTTTGGATGGTGACATAGTTTGAGTATAGACCATATTTTCTGTGTAATGTTCTACTTAAAAGTCTCTTGAGGTGCAGTTACATAAACTAGATTCTGGTTTATCTTTTATTTCACAATTTAAAAAAAAAAACAACCAAAAAACCCACAAACAAATAAATCCACAGCATTCAGGGGCATAACAGATAATGCTAGAACTTCCACAATAGGCTACATAATATTTTTTTAATATAAAAAAACTCTGAAAAAAAAATAGATTAAATTAAGTTTGTAGCTGCAACATCAGATTTAATAATCTGCACATTCACTTCACACAGAGGATTTACTGGAAAAGAGTACAGATGCAGGGATGAGGTTTTCAGCTCTGCTATATCTGGGATTCTCAGTCTATTCCCTAACCACAGCCATGTCGTTATCTTGCAGCCTTTGTCCTCTAGTTTTCTTCAAGAATTTTAATTTACTTTTGTACAAAAGCACAGCTTTAGTAGGATGCTGGTTTTTAAAGTTTTTTTACACAAATCCAGACTCTCTGGGTAAAATTGGATATTTATGGAAGGACAGTTTCTACAGTATTTCCCGCTTGGTCCCCATGTGTTGCCTGGTATAGTGGAGAGGTGGCGTCCCTGCCCATGACAGAGAGGTTGGATTAAATGATCTCTAAGGTCCCTTCCAGCCTAGGCCATTCTATGATTCTATGATTCTATGATATATGACAGTTTCTACAGTATTTGCCATTACTATATCCTCACTACATTTTTCAATAATTCTATATTGTTACAGGAAAGCTGAGCTTTAAGAACCTCATCCTTCTCTCTCACTGTACAATGGCGAAGGGCTAAGCTGCCTACTTGGAATTTTGATTTTCACTGATATTTTTCTTTAATATTTATTTGGTTTTTACATCACAAATATAACATTTGTGCATTAACTGTGCAAGACAGTCTTGCCACTAAGAAGGTAGACTGTGATCTATGAAATCTTATTCTTTTTCAAAACTTATCGTGATTACTTTATATGACCTTGGGTAAGATGTTTAATAGACAATAAGACTAGACCATGTCTGGGGCAGGAAGAAAGCAATGATTTTCTTGATCATAATAGTAAAGATAGCAAAATATTCCAAAGAAAGAGGATTATTCCATATTAAAGAAAATACCAAAAGATCATCAAAATTGCTGACGAATGCAAAGGTTCACCAGCTTCTAAACTCTTAAACAATATGCCTACAGAATGACACATCTGACAGCTATTTTCCTTGTAACATGCTGGAAGTTTTCATAGCTCTTTTTGAATTTAGTGTCGTAAACAAATCTAAAGAAATGAAAAAGATTTGTGAAAACCAAAATTCTACATAACTACTGATATCTGTCATCTTACTATGTTGCTTTGAGTTTGTATTTATTAGATATGATCTTTGATGTGTACTAAGTATTTCTTTCATATTAATATTTGAGAAGCCAGACAGTGTAAACTGTTTTGTAAAGTGCAATCCATTGTTTTGGCTTTGTCTTCTTTTACTTGGATAGTTCTGCACTAAATTATCCATTTTGTAATGGCCTCAGAGATGAACAGCTAGTGCTTTGTACATGCCATGGCAGATTGTTATTCTTCCTGTTGCTTCATCTAGGTGTGTTACCTTAAAGGAGGAATAAATGGAGGAAAAGAAACTCAACACATCTTCTGCTATGCTGTTTCTTTGTCACAGGAAATTCTGAATACCTAATTGAGATCCTGATATGCATTAGATAATAATTTATTCCTTGCACCAACATTCCTCTCTCTCAGTTGGTGTTTTGGTTTTCTGTACGAGGCTGCGAGACATTGCCCAGGCACGCAGTTTTGCTCTGCCACGCTCTGACGTGCGGTTGCTCACATCTGCTAAGAGTACCAATTCCTGATCAGCTTGCAACATCTCTCTTTGTTCTACAAGGGCAGTCTGGCATCCATTTAAGAGAATTCTGTCTTGGGCCATAAGAAAGATATTTATGTGACTTATCACAAATATTAAAATTCAAGTTTCAAAATACTTGTCATCCTTTCATTTCTTAATGTCTTACTTATCACTTGTGCTTATTCTTACTTAATTCCCATGAAACCAATGGCCTATTGCACTGCAGACATGAGCCAGCACCAATTGACCAGAAGGCCTGTGAACGAAGAGGAAGATAATGACTTAGAAAGGTAATCATGATTGCCTGAGTCCATGGGAATTTTTGCCACTGATTTCTAGAATAGGCTTCTCATGTATTTCACATATGAAAGTTGAAAATCAAATATATTATTATATCAATAAACTAATAAAGTCTTTAAGTATGTGGTTGTGTGTTACTGCTGCTGTTTGGTCCCTTCTGCTCTGGCACTATAGGTTTGTTCTTCATGCTCTGGATATTGAATGATCTTACTGAAATACTTATGATTTCATTGAGCTATTTCCATTCAGTAAGCTATGTGATGATGCAAAATGTCCTGCATATTAATCTGATGCTAATATGTAGTAAAATAGATTCTTTTACAGAAATTGAGTCCCTTAGATCCTTATTGCAAGAAAGCCGTACATGAAGCAACTCTAATACTGTTAGGCTTGCGTATAATGAATCTTGTAAGTCTAAAGGAAGTAGATATTGATGTAACTGCCTACTTGCCCAGCATCAAAGGCACTGCTAAGTTTACCAGTCACAGAATACCTAATCACAGAATGTATAAAATAGCTGATTTGGATCTCAAGGTATAGCTAATCCTTCCTCCCATCTCAAAATACAAATAGGCCTTAAAAAAAGAGTAAAATCTTGCAATAAAAAATAATCTATTTATTTTTTCATTATTCTTTATCATTTTTTTAATTCAAGTATTTCCTTCTCCATATCTAACCTAAAAACTTATTGTTGCATTACAAGCCTGTTAGTTCAACCTGATGGACATGGAGAACAAATTATTCCACGCGGCCACTTCACAGCAACTTTTCATGATTTTGGAGACTGTGCCTGAGACTCTCTAGAAACAGTGATTAACCCAACTTCTTCCAGCATTTGTCATAGGTCATATTTTTCTGGTTTCTATTAATTTTTTTTGTTTCTCTCTAAAAGCTCCCATTGTCCCTTATTTTCTTCTGAATCTGGTGCCTAAAATCGTACTGTAGATGAATGAAGAAAGAATATTGTTTCCTGTGTTTACAGTCTGTACTGCTGTTTACAAAGTGTGATCTTTTTCTTATTCAGAACATCATATTGTTGACTCATGCTCAACTACAATCCATTATAATCTCCTTTTTTTTAATTTTTTTACTTAATCAGCATACCCAGTATGGATATATCAGTATATTATATTACCCAGTATGGGTAATTATTCCACCAGACTCTGCTCATCATTACTGAATTCAGATGGCTGCAGTCTAATACCATTCTCCAAAACGATGGCAGTCTATTATAACTTAATAAGCATATTCTCTATTCCATCATTTATATTCTATATATCTATATAAGTCCATAAATACTTATAAATGTGTGTATGCATACATAGATGTATGAGCTGGCAGCGCGCCAACATGAGCGGCAGTGCGCTCATGCAGCCCAGAAGGCCAACCGCACCCTGGGATGTATTAAGAGAAGTGTAGCCAGCATGTCACAAGAAGTGATCCTCCCCCTTTACTCTGCTCTTGTGAGACCCCACCTTGAATACTGAGTCCAATCCTGGTGTTCTCACCGTAAGATGGACATAGATCTGTTGGAGTGTGTTCAGAGGAGGGCCATAAAGATGATCCAGGGACTGGAACACCTCTGCTATGAGGACAGGCTGCGGGAGCTGGGACTGTTCAGTCTTGAAAAGAGAAGACTTCGGGGGGACCTAATAGCTGCCTTCCAATACCTGAAGGGAACCTACAGGAAGGCTGGGGGGGGGACTTTTTACAAGAGCATCCACTGATAGGACAAGGGGAAATGGGTTTAAGTTGAAGGAGAATAGATTTAGATTAGATCTTAGGAAAAAATTCTTCAGTAGGAGGGTGGCAAGACTTTGGAATAAATTGCCCAGATACATTGTGGCTGGCTCCTCCCTGGAGGTGTTCAAGGCCAGGGTCTTGATTAGCCTGATCTAGTTGAGAGATGTCCCTGGCCATGACAAGGAGGTTGGACTAGATGATCTCTAAGGTCCCTTCCAGCCTAGGCCATTCTATGATCCTATGATAGACGAATAAATATTCATTGAGGCACGTGACAGTTGAATACTTGGAACATTTAAATTTCATAGCTTGTATAAGGTTGTGTGATAAAGCGCTGGTCACCACACAGAAAAAGGAGCCCAGAGGAGCAATGGTAGCTGGGGAAAGACAGATAATACCACAACTTAGCCCCTCTGTGACTATTACAGGAGTCAGCAGACTGTGAAAGTCTCATCCTTATAGCCATGAAGGAGTACAGAAGCCTGATATGGAGGGAACCTCAATAATAAAGACACATGAGGCCCTGCACCAACCACAACAGGGACAGTCAACGTAAGGAGTCAGTGGGAAGACTCCCTAGGTTGCCCCATGGACTGGTGACATTATCCAAGGAGTTTGCTGCGGGGAGTAGGGAAGAATATTTCAGTACTGTGTGAGATTTATTGTGGAATGTTTAAGGAAAAGCAAAGTCAGAGAAGCAAAGGTTGGTTTGAGGAGGATCAAATGCAGAAAAACAGGTAGAGAAAGGTATGAAAGGAGCCAATTGCATGTAAACAGATTGTTTACATTGACACTTGAGTCTCATCTTCTCATTAAATTCTCTATCTAGTGATTTTCCTGTGTGCAGAGCTCGCTGGGCTGTGTGTATGTGTGGGGAGCATCTGACTGCCAGTGGTTGGGGTGGTCCAGAGGTGGGAGATTCACATGCTTGTGGTGCCCTTATGGGATGCTTATGAGTGACACTGGCCAGCACCAAGACAGACATGGAGGGGTACATGGCCTAGTACATGAGATGAGGATGTCCCTAGAGGAGATACCATGTATGGCTTTGGCTAAGAGGCACCATGGAGTCCCAACCAGCTGCTGAGACTAGTTTGAATGTGAGACCCCTTTGAGTATGTATATCTGTGCACAGGGAGAGTGAGGATCTGGGTTCAGCTACTGAATAGATCTGGATTGACTGGATGTCTAATCTGAGTTACTGTAGGGATCCACTGAACTACTGGAACGAAAGGAAGTGATGACCCGAACAACTGAGAGAAACAAAGCTTATCTAATTTGGTTTTGTTCCATTTCTTTTTATGTTTGTCTCTTTCTCTGTGCTTTCATGGATGTGTATTCAAATCTTTGTTTACAAAATTAATTATGATTTCAGCAAATTTCTTTAAATCATTTCAATTTTCTTAATTAAATAAAAAATATTGCAAACTATCATTTTCAATCACCCTACGTCAATCAAAATTATAGTGAATTTACTGTAATTAACACTCAAACAAATTGCATTAGTTTTAAGTACGATGAGTTCAGAGATGTATGGAATAGTTTTTAGGAACGAAAAAAATCATGGTACACATAGACAGTAACGTGTTCAGGAAGTCTACACAGCTGGAGCGTTTAAGAAGGTTAGACAGTAATAGAGTTTTCACGGTGATTGAACCTATCATCTAACCGATACACAGATGTGTGTCTTCAAAGAGCTATGGACTTAATTTAATCTTGCCTGAAGTTCTGATAATTGCATGACTTTACCTGAAATGTTTAAAGATCTTCTATATGATTTGTTAAATTTGTTAAGTGCTATCCTCTCTGAAGTAAAATTCAATAAATATGAAAATAAGCTGTGTTATATTAAGCTGCAGTTGAAACTGTTCCATTTTTGAAGTTCTTTTCATTTATGTATGCAGAGACTTCACTGCATCTTCACAGAGCATATTTATAATATTAATTATATATTTTCAGAATTAATTTTATAGAATTTATAATCTAATTACAGTTTAAAAGAAATATAGCAATCAATACTAGCAATAACATATTACACTTGAGAAATTAATTAAACATATAAAATTTGTATATTTTGATTGAATATCTACTTCAGCAAGACATACAAGGGATGCTTATACAAAACACTCCTGAAAGATATATTAAAGAAGATATATTAAAAATAAATAATATGTACTTAGTTTAATAATAACATGAGCTAAGTATGACACACATCATCAACTTTTCAGCTACAGAAGTACTGATTCCTCAGTATTAGAAACTATAGGACAATATAAAGCATATTATGTTTGTTTTTTTCTTTTCATATTCACTAAGTGATAATAATAAATGTTCCATTCAGTTACTAAAGAAACAAGCTCAATGCCAAAGATTAAAATATTTTATTAAAGATTTTAGTAATTTCTTATCCAGAGAAGCATGGGTACAGACACAATGGCTCAAGCATTTTATTGCTTCCAGGAAAATTGAATATTCAAACCTCCTAAAATCAATTATTTGAAAACAAAATAACAGATAATGCATTACTGTTTGGGATTTTAAAAAAACACTAAGCAACAAAACAAACAACCCTCTAAAATCTTTACACTTAAAGTGGCATTTTAAGATGAAGATGTTGCATGGATTTGTTGATATGGTACCTGATGTTAAAGCACACTTGGCAAAGTTCTTATGAGTAACCATCGTGACTCTTTCTGGTTAAACTTCACTCCAGCATTTTTCCGTCTGAACATTTAGATCACTCTTGCTCTCTCTGGAGGGGTTTCCGCTCTGGAGGTAGCATTGGCTGTAACTTCTGCCAGCGTTGCGGAGGCCAGAGGATATGAGTAGCTCGAGCATGCAGGAGTCCAAGAGAAACCTGTAACCAAAATATAAACCAGAGAGATTATTAAACACTGCAAATAAAATGTGGAAAATACAAAGCATATTATGATTCATCGAATGAGAGAACATAAAGCAGAGAACTTTGCATACATAAGTGGTGCCTCATGCATGTAGTAAGAGGAATAGAAAAACTTCAGTGACTTTTTTTTTTAATAAAACATTTTGTGGAACTCAGGAGAACTTGGTGAAATGCATTGTCTGTAACAAACATGAACTAGGAATGTTTTTTCAGACTGAAGAAAAACATCTAGTCGGAACAGGTGAGGCATTCTCTAACCCACCCAAAGCTTTCGTTATTAGCTATTCTGCGTATGGAAGAACAAGGTTCAACTACCTATTCTGAGAAATTTAAACAGAACCTGTGTCTCAGATTTGAGCTATGTGCACTAACCACATTAGCTTAGTGGCTCTTCCAAACATGCTGTGCTTTCCATTTTCGACTGTCCTTCAAAATTCCACTTTGTCTCCAACCAAAACTGCAAATTATCATGACTCAAAAATGTTTCCCCAAGGATGAAAACATATTTCTGACAGAATTATTTGAAAACCACCTGCAAAGCAAATATTTTTGAAGTACAAGGACTACTTAGATTGATGTATATATTTTGTAAACGTGTTTTACCATCTTATTATTTACTTCAATAATTTTCCTTCATTAATGTTTTACTTCAATAAGTCAAAATAAAAGTCAATACTGAAACTGCTCACAAATGAATCCCTTATAGGTGTCATAGTTTAGAAAAGTGAATTGCTTAGAAAACCTTAAGAAAACCACAAACAAGATTCTTTTCAAATATGCTATGAAATAGCTGGATTAAGAACAACTGAGAATAGAACAGTCACTTTTTCAAATTGAGATAGTAACACAGGTATTCAATGTCCCTAGTTAAAACTGAATTAAGTAATTTGGTATGGAGCTAATCTCATTTAATTTGAAACACCTGTAGAATAGACATATTCATTTTAAATTATTTCTTTAGACATCTTCTGAAGATAATAATGAGTAATAAGCTTCCCACCAACTATAAAGTAGCCAGTGCCAATAGAAAAGTTACAGAGAAGGTGTAAACATGGTTAGAAATACTGGAATGTCTCTCTCAGTATTTGAAAAGCCTAAGGAATTGAGACTCCTACAGAGACAACAGGGTCGGAAGTCTGTAAAATTACAAATGGCTTAAGAATGCATAGATTTTATTTGCCTATTGTATCATCATTTCTCATAAAAATGAGGAAACATCGGATGACATTATCTTAAAGAATTTCTAAAGACAACTAAAGGAAACACTTCTTCAGACTGTGCATGATTACATCATACTTGCAAGCATTATAAAGAATACCAAAGAGAGCAGAAAAGAGTAACAAACTGGTTCAAAAAATAAGATTAGAAGAAAAGTCCATCACACATAATTGAACATAAACTGAGTAACTGCGTCGTCTCTATACTTCACATTAGGAAATGCCAAGGGAAAAATTATATACTTGTTTTGTTCTTATGCTCTAATGATCTGGCACTGGCTGTTGTCAGAGTCAGGAGTTAAATGGATTTCTGGTTTGGAACCATACATTCCTGAAAATTTTTATGTAAAGTCAGTTCTTCAGTTCCATTCCATTTCTCATGACAAAAAAAAATTATTTCAGTAAGTAGGTAATTCAGCATTTTATGCAAATAGACACCAAATAGGCCCCTAGGAATATCTTTGGCTAATTTTCTTGATTTAATTTCATAGGATTAATGTATATTCACCAGTCTCTCTCTACCACATAATCAAATCAGTGATGCTGAAGTGGTCTATATCTAATTCCATATTCTGTAGCTTGATGAAGCAGGTGCTAAATTACTTGAATATAATTTGGTTACTTAATAATCCACGATATCTAAAAAGAATCTGAAGTAGATCACCAAAATTTTAGTCTAGCATCATATTTCACTTGCTTGATCCCTTGCAGGGATCACCTGTTTCCCAGATCCAATTTCAGGGGTTTTTTTACGTTTAAGGAAAGGACTGGCTGCTAGATATCAACTCTTTTTGACAGGATTTAGCTACATTTTTTTAAGTCTTGGCATATTTCTGTGTAGTTTGTTGGATATTTATGGAATTCACAATATCCTTTATCTTAATTATCTCATAAAGTGGTCTGCAATGTAATATTACCATGGGGATTTGTTCCCTGACTATACAGCATGATGGCACACACGTTATAGTCTGGTGCCAAAATATAAAACCACAGCAAATCCCACCACTGCATATAAAATGTGACAGCAATAGTACAGAGAAAAAATGTTAAAACACTCCTTTTAAACACAAATAACATCTCATTTTCCATGCTCCGTGTTTTTCTCAGTACATTGCTTGTTACTGATGTCAGTAGGAGGTCTGCATGCAGACTGAGAATATAATAAATGAATCAAAACCCGTTTGAAGCTGAGGCCAGGAATAATTTTGCCCAGAGGATTACTTCTGCTGACCATCATCTGACTTGAAATAATAAAGAAATATCCTTCCTATAAACCTGATTTACAGGACAACATGACTAGTGTTAAAAAGGGAAAATGGGTATTGTTGGTCTTTACGAAATAACAAATGACACTGATGCTACAGGGCTTCTTCTAGAATAACTTAAAGGCTCACTTTAAAAGCACCTTGATGTTTGACTTCTGCAAACGACCTTAATAACTTTTGTCCAATGCCTATTATTATTATGTAGTAACTACAGCAGCCATGAATTTCAGTGAGGAAGAACAGAATTGTTCACAGAGAATAACTTGCCCTTGTTTATGAGTTTGCCCTCATCAACATCAGAAATGGACAAAGGGTGAACTGAGAGGCTATACTCAGGGTGGCAACAGTGAGATACTGAAAAAATCTATTAAAATATCAGTTTCCTTACAGACATTATTTACTCTTTTTAATTGAGAAAGCAAGTTTACCCCCTTGAAACACTGTCTTAACTATAAGAAAAATCAGTACTTTACAGGCACAAATTCTTTGAGGAACGTATTTCATTTACAAACATGAGGAAGAGACGTCAGCAATCTAAAGAGATGATTTTTATTTCTGCATTATGATCTATTTATTATTCTTGCTGTGGCAACAACAGACGCTATGTTGAATTGAATCCACGTTATTCCCCCTAACCTGAGCTGTTTAGGAATTAATTTCATTTTTAAAAAATCTTTGAAAATTTAATTGAACAACTGAGAAATTCTCTTTACAGCAATTTTATCTGCAAAATAGGTTTTGAATGAATAATACTGTTTTGACACTGTTACTGTGATAAAAGCATATTTCTTCAAAGTCTGCTCATTGCTAGTATGTTAGTTGTATGGAGACTGATTAATTTTGGCACCGCATTAAAGGAAGATAAGTCTAAGCTTGAAAGTGCTGTCTGCACTGGTATTTACAACTATCCTGCTCATTCTGTCCTAACAGGTTGGAATAAATGCATCTTTATTAGTACAGAGACTTATATTCTTCTTATATATTACTTCTTATATACTACTTCCCCCAGTTCCAAAATACTCATTGATTTACAGACTGTACTCTCCACTTCCTCTTGTCTCTTTGCCATTTGACACCTTCACTATCTCAGCAAAATGCCTCTCCTAATCCCAAATCACAATGGGAAAGGCAGCACTCAGATTATGGAAGATTCCTGCATAGATGTAGCATACAGTGGCACACAACAAAATTCATATGGAAATTCAGGTCTTCCATCTGGATTTGAAGAAAAGGTAAAGCCCAGATAACGATGTGACTCTGACAAGGGTATTCTCAACTTTCTCAGGATATGTAAAGTCTACCCAACCTGTTAAATTCAGGTACCGCTATTACCTATTGTGAGTTCACTTTATGATAGGAACATTCCCCACAGATTTCTCTTTGCTTCTTTTTCTGCAGTGGTGATCTTGCTCTAGCTTTAACAGCCAAGATTTCAAATTCTGGAACAATATTAAAACAAGAGACTACAGCACCACTGAAAATAACCTGAGAAACAGCAATGTAAAACCAAAAAACACAGGCCTTTACAACTTTTTTGAATGTTAGACTTCCTAACTAGTCAGTTTGCTAATTAGAAGTAATAAAAAGACAAAAAAACAGTGCAGGAATGTTAGTTCAGCTGTTATTGTAGCCGTGTAAGCCAGTACTGCCATTGTTAGTAACAAGCTGCAGACCTCCTACCAGCTCTGCAAGGTATCAAGATTTATTTCTCAGGCTTTGTCTAGACTTCCCTTTGCTTGTCTGAAGTTTTGATTTAGCTTGTCTCGACGCAACAATTTTTCTAACGATCATATGACTATTGTTACAGTTTTGCTTATAGCACTTACATTTGTATATATTTACATAATCTGATATATATATAATATAATGTAAATATAATCTCTAGTATATATAGTGGAAAGTAATTATTCTATGTAGAATAAAATATTTATGGCTTTAACCAATAATATGGTTATACAGGACTGTAAGCATGGGATAATAAAGACAGGCTTATAAAAAACTAGGAAAACATTAAAAACAACTGACTGGGGAGGTGGACAAAAAAGATTTTAAGTCTAGCAAAGAGAAAACAAAAGTAAAGAAGAACAAGGAATCTACTAGCATATAGAAAATAAAATATATAATAAATATAGATAAAAAGTGGTGTTGCCAATCACTAAAGAAGGAATAAGTCACATATTAGGAAGTGTACTAAATTAGCTCAAAGTGAAACTGAGAGCAAGGAAGAAGAAATCATCAACATCACAGTGCTCCAGGTGAAGAATTCATGATGCCAACAACTCATAAAACCACCCTTTTTCCTTCTTTTTGAGGAGGAAGAGTGCTGCCAACCTTAGGACGTACAAGTGCAGCACAAACACTTAGGAAAGGGTAGATACTTGAAAGTGTTTGTGTTAGATTTTTAAACTGTGATTTTATAAGACTTATTGTTGCATTAATTTGATAAGAATGGTGATATCATTGTAATCAGACAAGTGGTATCAACAGTTGAAGTAAAATTCTGTAAATGCTTATGATCTTAATGCAGCTGTGAATTCGTGACTTCCCGTATTAAGCTCTCTTTTTTTGTTCACAACAAAGTTTTGTCTGTAACATTATGGCACTGCTGGTTTTCTAATCGAGACAACACAAGCTCTTGCTAAGTAGTGCAAAATAGAGAAAGGTTATCTTTCTTCTCCTCACTTGATTTTTTTGGTATTTTTCCTAAACAAAAATTATGATTTTGATGAAATCTTAATGAACATATTTTGGTTTCACTGTGTCTTCTGGTTCCAAAAAAACATTCGAAATCAGAAAAAAAATTAAATATGTGATTTTACTATTTCCTTACAACATACTTTGATTTGGAGGGACTGTGACTGAAATTTAACTTAGCTATTTCTTTAAAAGCATGAAATATGCATGAAGCATTTATACTCATTTGACAGAAGGTCCTCTAATAATCATATTACAAAGCATAAAATAACATAAGAAGTCTGGGAATATGTAGATGAGTCAGAGAAGATAATAATAAAAAAAACCTTAACATTGGATCAACACTACGATTCTCTTGAAAGGTGTATTTGAGTAAGTTCTTGAATATAAATATACTTCTTCTGAAGAAGAAATACTAAAAAATACTCTCTGAAAAATTATCTTATTCCATCATGTTTAAGCCTAGAAAAAATTCAATATTCATTTGTATTTTGTCCCTTGGCCTCACTAATAAGTATATTTTGCAAATCCTCTAAAATACCACTGGAAGAGAACAGCAATAGTTACCCAACAAACTAGAAACAGAACTAAACAAAAAGTTTCACAGATTATAGCCTGGGCACTTGAGAAATTTCGTCAACAGCCAGAATATCACAATTTTAAAGTCATATATCAGTCTCTGGAAATGTCATGGCGAATGATAAACATGCAAACACAAAAAAATAAATTTCTCTCTCTGAACAATACTAACAACCAGAATGTTTCAAGTTCTGGTTTCTGTTCTCTGAAGTAATATATTCTAATTATATTTTTTTCGTTCATATGCAGGTTACTGAAGAAGCTTTATAAACAGCCTTTCACACGTTCAGCACTACAGAGCACCAGCTATATTCAAAATTTTCTTCTCACATTTTCTGTTTCATAATAAAAAGTCATTGGGGATGGGGGGCAGCAACTCTGTAGCAGTAGAGGTCCATTCACACTGTTGCCTGATCTAGTCAAGAGGTGGCATCCCTGGCAACAGGGATGCTGGATTAAAATGATCTTTAAGGTCTCTTCCAGCCTAGGCCATTCTATGATTCTATGATTCCATGATTTGGCTGGCTGGATACTTGCTACTACGCATCTGCCCATAAAGGTCCTGAAAGCTGCCAATACACATTAGGTGAAAATCCTCTAATATGGATAAATCCTGAGGGATTTATAGATGGTACCACTTGAGCAGACATACAGCTTTAATTAATTTTTATATCTCTAGTAGTTCATAGCCTTGCTACCTACATCCTATCAGCCAATTAGCTGTAGTTTGACTATACTGAAATTCTGGAAGATTGGGAATGCCAAATTTGTGTGGAAGTTGAAAACTGTGTGTAAAGGGTCCAGACTGATGGGAAAGGAGAGAAAAAAAGTTCTTGAATATTTTAACCCCCAAAATCTCAAAGAAAATCTCAGGATAGAAACACTTAGGTAACTATGCAATGTTTCAGATATAACACTAACAAAAATATATAGCATGGGATAGCTATCTGTGTCAAATTAGATTGCTTTTCTTTAAGAAAGGTTGTTGCACTGGGTTTTGATATTAGATTGTAAGTGTAAAATGGTCTCACAGAGAATTCTCCCAGTAAATTAGTCTCTTCAAAAAATCCATACTTTAATGGAAAGTAAACATGATCGCTATTACATTTCATTTTCTGTACATGGTTGAACTTTGAAACAACTACTATCAAGTGCAGTAGCAGGAAAAAAGCTCAATAAAAATAAAGTCCTGTGGATTACAGTAAAATCCCAAAGAAACCACTTCCTCTAGTAGAAGTATCTGGGTAATGAACAACAGCAGAAGAAACAAATATCCTTGACCTCTGTCTTTTATGAATGCAAGAATAACACAAAGATGAAAAGCAATAGATTATTTCATAAATAAAACCATACCACAACAGATGTTCTCTAACATGCATCAGCTCACTGAAGGCTGGCATAACGAGATGCTAACTAGCTCATGCATACAAAAAAAGTGATAGATTCCTTTCAACTGCATAGCAAAATGCTACTGTCTTCATCATTCTTTCCTCTCATAACTGAACAAATCAGACCTAATGGAGCCATACAGATCTAGTGACAAAGAAAAGAATGCAGCCCATTAATTTTGTTAGCAACTGTTCCACTACGGTTCCATTAGTCTGATAGCTGAAGCAGCAGCTCCTGCTACAGATAAAACATCCCATATGTGTTTTCTTTCAGAAAGCTACTGTATAATCAGTAATGTCCTTATTAAAGTTATCAAATTTATAAGTGTTAATTTAGATATAAAATATATTATAAAACCCTGAAAATGTATAAATGACAATTATTGTATTTTAAGAAAGTTTTAAACAGTGAAATAGAGACTTCAAAAGGATGAATATATACTACATATATGCACAAAGATAATCACAAAACAATATGTAAAAGAGATAAATATATTTCAAATGCAGTGGATGATTCCCAGAATGAATAAAATTTGCATGTTAGCACAGAGTAGCTGACTGAAATTAGTATAACAATTGTGACTGCTCCAATCCAACATGTTTTTGCAATTTAAGGTATTCATAGAATCATAGAATGGCCTAGGCTGGAAGGGATCTTAGAGATCATTTAATCCAATCTCCCTGTCATGGGCAGGGACGCCTCTCAGCTAGATGAGGCAACACATGGGGACCGAACGGGAATCGAACCCGTGACCTTGGTGTTAGCAGCACTACGCTCCAATCGAGTGAGCTAACTGTCAGGAGAGGTGAGCACAGTCACTGCATTTAATCAAAGCTCAAGTTATTGATCGAATTGAAAAAATGTAATGTACTAAATACCCCAAAAATTTATTTACATTCTCTTTTGTTCTGCCATATCTACATGCCTATGTTAAACCTAAAGTTACAAAAGAGGTAAATGAAAGAACTGGTTACTGAAAATAGAATATATTTCACATATTAGATCGTTTTACAGTTAGATGTGCAGAGACTAGCCAATGTTGAAGCATAATTTACATTTGTAAAAGCAGTGCAGATATAGAGGAATTCAGTATAAAGTAGTGTATTTTTATTCAATTCACAAAGAAATAAGCTGTCAATACCATTAACTAAATTAAAAAGGCTTGATACAAGTATTCTATAAGCTGAATTCTGTCTCAATGCATTTTCTTGGATTTGTCAAGGATGTACTATTGAAAAGGACACTATAGCTAATTAACTGTGCTTTCTAAAGGCATCTTTTAAAATTAGAGATCAACATATAACAGCACTACTACTCTTAACTGCAGTAAATATAGTATTCTTAGAAATTACTATTTATTGCTTATGACTAACAGAACCACTATGCTAAACAGGTCTACAGAAAGATTTACATTAAAAAATCTATTATTTATTTTAGATTTCTAGTAATAAAAATGGTGAAAGAATTGACTTGGTGCACAGTATGATGTGCTTTGCATGCTGCATATACATAAATATCATTTAACAGTTAAAAGCTTTTTAATATTTCACTGAGTGATGCACAAAATTCCTAGACTTGTAACTCAGCAGAAGAACAAAATGTACTATAGCTTTCATGAAAGCGCCCCACATTAAACAGCAGCAATATATTTGCAATTCAGTACTTTAAGAATTGATAAATCAAGTGGCAGGAAACAATGATTAAAACACATTTATTATCTTCACCTAGCTATATCCTGAATCTATGCATATTAATTATTCAGGAATACATAAAAGCCTTCAATATTAATTCCTTTTCAGCAACGTATTGTGTCAATGCCAACAGGGTCAGAACAATGTCAGGCTTAGTGACATTTTTCAGTTTATTTATTACATCCATTGTTTTTCTTGACTGAATACTTAGGACACTGTGCAGAAATGTTGTACATTACAAATAAAGTCGATTTCCAGGTTTGTTCTGTTGCCTGTCATTAATTCAGAGTTTCATTCTAAAGCTCTGGCAAACATAGCAGTACAGTGTAATAAGTAGAAGGGAAGGAGTCACAGTGCAGCTCCGAGAGCTCACACACTACCCAGGGACCACACTCCTCCCCACACTGCTCCTCCACAGACCCAGCTCATCCCTGTGGGCTACAGCACATGGAACCATGCCCTCTGCACCATCACCCCCTCTCTGTGGTTCTCCACACTTCCAGGCAGAGGCATCCCGGCACTTCTGTGGACACAAAGATACGGGAAGAGCTCTGGCATATCCCTGCTCTGCTTCCGCTGCAAAGTATTTCAAAGCTGAGTAAACAAGCTAAGATGACAGAACAAATTCCACCAAGTTTCCTGATGTGTGACTGTGCTGCGGGTCATATGCATGCAAGCTCGGAGAGATGACATCTCAAACTCATTCAGGATAAATAAAAGGAAAGAAAGGAGTCCTACTATCAGAAGGAAACACTAAGCTTCAATTTCTAGACACACTCAAATTATTCTGCAAGACAAGAGATGTGAAAAAAACCCTACATACTAGTTACCTCTTGCATCCAGTTTATATTCTTCATACTCTTTCCGAAAGTATGGAAAAGTACCTGATCTCATAGGTCAAAAATCAGGGCTATTTATGAACTCAGAGAAGCATTGACGCTGAGGGATGTCAGAAAGAACATCCCACCCTGCTGCTGGCTCATCTGCTCTGTTAAGAGCAGCTCCAGCCTGAGTGGCTCCATCCATGAGCATTCTGGTGGGACAGCACCGGGAGCAGCAGACCCCAGACATTTGGAAAGGTTCATTACCTTAAATTTTACTTGGCAGATACCTGGCAGTCAGTCAAGGTCACATTACAGTAATTATCAAATGCGGAAGTAGGAAGAAAAAAGGACAAAGCAAAGGAGGCCAGCAGTAGCCAGAAAAGTTAATTCAAGAGAAAAGGTGAGAAAATACCTCTTAATTAAAACAAAATGGCACAACACTTTATGATATTACAACTGTTACTGGGCAAAGCTGAAATTACAAACTGTTACTGGGTTTCTAAACCTAGGAGAACTGGTCAGAAATTTTCAGCAACAATAAATTCTATGTTCAGCAAATAGAATTGTCATCCTGCTCACAGCTTCTCCATTTTTTATCACACATTTCAACAGTTTTAGTCTGATGCAAATGAGGTTGTTGCAATACTGTTAATAAATTAATTTTTATTTTCTCTCACCTTAAAAAGGCGACCACTCAATAGATGATTTCACTTAACTAAATATTTCAAAAAATCCTACTGTGAAGCTTGACTATATTTTCTTCTGAAATGGCATACAGAAACAGTTTGACTTACAGAAAACATGCTGTTGGCAATATGAGCTACGAAAAGCAATGGGGAGTAAATATTCAATGAGCAGCTAGGATATCAAAATGTCATTAAATAGCTGCATGATATGTTATTAAAATTATAAAAGACTTTTTAATAGAGGTCTTTGTATGAGGATTGCTAGAACTCATCTAAAATTGTAAATTTCATCAAGATAATTGTGTACATGTAACCTCCTCAAGTTGCTTTACCAGAAAAAACACATAAATGCTTTAAATATATGCAAATATTTTTCTCCCCCTTAGAGTTATAATAATACATACGAATGCAAGAATGGTTAAATACATCCTCTCTTGTCTTTACCTGATTTATTCTGTATTTTTGTTAAAACTATGGAGAAGAAATTAAATGTACTAAACTCAGCTTTTATTTTACTCCAAAAGTATCTCCAAAAGTATCTCCAAAATATTCTTTATTTCCTTAGTCACTCTTATTATTATTTAGCATTCTCTGTTTTTATGATACTGTGACATTTGTCAAAATACAAGGCTGCTTGGTATAATTCAAATTGTATACCTATCCCTTCTCTTCATAACAGAAATGATGATTAAATAACTGACAGTATATACTTATGAATATAATTTTCACATCCTACATAAATAATCCTCTTCATAATCACAGGGTTTTTTTCTTTAGTTCACTCCTGATTAGCTTAAGATCATGGCATAACAGGTTTTGCTGAGAAAAAAAAGCATCACAAAACTAAATCAAAAGTATAATAAGATTCATATCCTTAATCGAATACTGTTGCAGTTCTACACAACACTATGTATGATTGGTTAATTCTCCACAGAAATCTCTCTCAGCGAGGAAGCATGCGTGCATATGGAGAAGGCAGTTTTACAGAGCAGTGACGTGGTGGGTCATGTCACCAAGACTGACCGGGACATCACGAGAACTAGGAAGGACAGGAGAAGCCCACATATGAGCTTCCTGACCATTTAGACTAGAGGCTCACTTTAACTGACCTTAATAGATGTACTTCCTGTCATTTGATGTCCCAGGAAACCTCTACTGGCCACTGGCCACTGGCACATAAATGTCTCAGATTCACTACAACACATGAAAAACATGTTTTTTAGACAGCTAGAGTGCTCCCATTTCTCCCTTTGAAACCTTAGGTATTCTTCTTGGTACAAACCTTTTTTCTTTTTTTCCTCTTTCCCCCTTGCCCTCTGTCTTTCTTTGACAGGATACTATAAACCAAATAACTGAATCACAGATGGCATCCTTTTAAAATAGTCATCTTCCTCATTAGCCAAATACAGTAATTGAATGTGGTGGCTTGATCCTGGCTGGATGCCATGTGCCCACCAAAGCTATTTTATCATTCCCCCTCCTCAGGTGGACTGGGGAGAGAAATCTTGTAGGCTTATAGGTAGAGATAAGGACAGGGAAAGATCACTCAGCAATTACTGTCATGATCAAAACAGATCTGACTTGGGGAACAAAAAAAATAATTGATTGCCAGTCAAATCAGATTGAGGTCACAAGAAAATAAAACTAAATCTTAAAACATCTGCCCCTTATCCTTCCCTTTTTCCAGAGCTCATCTTTTCTCCTGAATTCTCCATCTCTTCCCACCAAGTGGAACAGGGGGATGGGGAATGGGTGTTGTGGTCCTTTCATCACACATTATATTTGCCAATCCTTCCTGCTCAGGACAAAGTCTCCACACACTCTTCTCCTGCTCCAGCATGGAGTCCCTCCCACAGGAGATAGTCGTCCATGAACTTCTCCAGCATGAGCCCTTCCCACAGGCTACATTTTCTCATGAACTGCTCCAGTGTAGGTCCTTTCCATGAGGTGTAGTCCTTCAGGAGCAGATTGCTCCAGTGTGGGTCCACCACGGGGTCACAAGTTCTGTCAGCAAACCTGCTCTAGTGCAGGTGTTTCTCTTCAAAGGTTCACAGGTCCTGCCAGGAGCTTCCCATAAGGTCACAGCCTCCTTCAGGCACATGCAACTTCTCTGGTGTGGGGTTCTCCATGGGCTGCAGGTGGACATCTGCTCCACCATTAAGCTCCATGGGCTCCAGAGGCACAGCCTGTCTCACCATCAGCTTCACTAGGGGCTGCAGGGGAATCTCTGCTCCAGCACCTGTATCATCTCCTCTTCCCTGCAAACACCAAGATCAGTAAAGGAGGAGGAAGAAAAAACTCTCACATAGCCTTACTCCTCTCTTTTGGCTGTTCCACAGCATCTTTTTCCCCCTTCTTAAACATGTTCTTATAGAGATGCTACCACTATCACTGATGGGTTCAGCTTTGGCCAGTGGTGGGTCCATACTGGAGCTCGGTGGCATTGGCTCTATTGGACATAGGAGAAATGTCTAGCAGCTTCTCACAGAAGCCACCCCTGCATCCTGCCTACTGCCAAAATTTTGCCACACAAACACAATACAGCAGATTTAATCCACTACCATCATAAGGAAATGTTAAGGCTTGCTTTTAAGCTATACAGCAAAAGAAAGAGGAAGACTAATGAATTCAGTTGCCTGCATATTCAGTAAATATTCTTTCATAGTCATAATCAAGCCATAATTCAGGAAAGCGTGTGCTGAACTTCAAATAGTCAAGTAAACCACTTGAGTACATTATTAAAATTAAGTAAAATAAAATAAAATTAATACAATTTCCAGTGAGTTGATGATCCAGATTTATTAACTCTTTAAATTGCTCAATTTTTCAGATAAAATGTAGCTATTAGGCTATTTTAGCAAGATATATCCATACAGGTTAGCAAGATATAAGCAGGTCATCAGTACAAGAAAAGAATTAATACGTTTAGAAATTGAAAGATCTAAATGTTAACACCACTAAAACTAATTCATTATATGTAAATTTTTTCACTTCCATCAAGAAAATCAATCTAATTAAAATTCCTTTTAAGTGCTTACCTTTATAACAAAATTTCATTCCAAATATGCTGCAAATCCAACATTTCTTCTGTACCTCATTTTTTGGAGGGACAGAAATCACATTTTTGGTCATCAGCAAACTGCATATCCACTGCTATAATGCCTGCAGATCCAAGTACTGTCTCTGAAATTAGCTGAGGAGACAGCAGCAGTGAAATATGCAGATAGCAAAATCTGATACATTTTCATCAGTCTGCTCTGGAGAAAATATAGTTCTGTGTGTACCAAGTTGTTTTTTTCTGATTCAGGATCTTAGCACTCAAAGCAGATGAAGAAAGTGATCCATATTTTAATAAGATCATTATGAATAGTTCATCTGCTAGCTTGCTTTAGAGTACTAGATTTCCATCAGGTATAACCAAATTTCCTACAGGCAAAAGCAATGAAATGTTGACCATTGCAATTGCTTTGCAATGGAGGTCTGGCAGCCTGTTTGTAGCATCTTTATTCTCCCACTACTGGACAGCTTAAGCAACCCAGTCTGAGCTTGATAAGAATTCTACATTCCTGTTTCCAAAATGTTTTGTGCATTTTCTTCTTCAATGAGTCTAATGTTTATTATTCTGGGACTGGCAAAACACTCTCCCAAACCTGCAAAGAAAGGTTTCCAAGCTTTATTTCAATTTTCCTGCAGTCACCTAAGTTTTCATGCTGGAGTCACAGACATAGAGCCAGAGGTGAATCTGAAGCCTTATCACCTGGTGGTAAGCACCATTAACCCACCTCAGCGTGAATCAGTCTCAAGCTGGAGGCTGCTACACCATAAGTTTGTGGGCATGAGGATGCAATTTTAATCATGAGTCAAATACATACTATGAGTCAAAATCATAATACTCTAAATGCAGCAAGTAAGAAGTTGGAAATTATTATCTAATGATGAAGGAAAGTGTAGTTCTTATGAAAAGTGAATGCAGGGCCAGATTCTCCGAAGGGTTGGGAAAAAAAAAAAAAAGAAGTAGATAGCACCAAAACCTTGTATGAGAGTTTAGAGTTTCCTGAACAACCTGCATCCTGAAATCAGAAGACTTCCTCCCTAAACTTTAGTAATGATATAAAATCAGTGAGCATTAGCCACAACTGGAAAACATTCCCCTTTCCCCACGTGTGTGCCAGGAAAAAGGAGGAACCTCCAGCTAGCCTCAATTATTCATCTTCAAGGCTTCCTAGTTGCTGGCGTTAGCATTCATCATGCAGAAGATCCCATCATCCTGCCTCCACTGCTGAATAGAACTACACTCAGCTCCGGTTCCCAGCCTCTCCATTGACTAGCTCCATTACACAATGGGAAGAGGATCAATGATAAATACCCAAAAACTTATGAGAAGGCTGGAGAGTAAGGCATAATCACAAGCAGAATCTGGATGACAAAGAATACAGAAACAATTTCCAAGACAGATTGAATTCCAAGTTCAGCCAAAAGGTGAATCCTCTGACAAAAAAAAAAGTTAAATTCTGTGACATCTGGACAAATATTTAATTCTTAGGCTGTAGAACATCACCCTAGATTAGATTTCGATTGGGATTAATGGGGCATATCCTATCTCCCATGTTACTTTTGTAAACTTCTCTCATCTAGATTCAGGAAAGCCATCTCACCTGCCTGATTGCAATGAAAGCAAGTTGCTATGGTCATCTCTTCAGTCACAGAGAGCAAGGCTTTTTAAAGAGAACTTGAGATTCTCCTCAAAAGAGAGATGAAAGAAACACAAAATTTTTAGAAAATAAGCAGTGTATACTACTGCAACTGTCCAGAAAATAGAAAATAATAAAAGCTGGTTTTTAGATGTTGAGGTTATAATACACTCAATTTCTGTTAAATAAAACACTCTTGACCAGTCTCTGTGATTCTATGTTTATTTAAAATCCTTACTACCCTGTACTATGACATTACTATCAATACTTCTTTATCACTAATATTAATTTCCCAAAATGCTAAATGAAGCCGATAATCTGTACATCAAAATATACATGTAGTCTTTTAAGAATTTACATCTTCTCAAAGCTATGACATAAAAAATACTTCATTCTCCACTTACCATTCTTTACTACATCATACATACTCACATAAGTTCAAAGCACATGTAAAATGTTCCTTTTTTGAGCACCAGAGACATGAAGCTACTAAGAAAGATATCTGGATCTCTATTATGTCACACTGCATCTTACTTAAACTAAATTTATTGCTACCACACAAACAAGGTTGAGCCTATTTGATGATTATCATTTGAGATTTCTTGCTTAGTAACATGTCAAGATTAATCCCTATTTAATGAGGTTTTTTTGAAAAGGGTTTAAAATATCAAAATTCTGATACATGCTGATTAGAACTATTTGTAAGTAATTAAAAATGATAGCTTATAAATAAGTTGTGATTAGATCCTAAAGCCATGTCAGAAATAGTGTTCACATGACAGTCTGTCAGATAATTTTATGCTTGATAATGGGCCCTGTTGATCACTAAGTAATGGAAACCTGGTCTAGTGGGAGAGCAGTGTCCCTGCCCACAGCAGCGGGGTTGGGGCTAGATGATCTTAAAGGTCCCTTCTGACCTTAAACAGTCTATGATTCTATGACATTTTTATTCTTTTCTTGAAAAAATAAAGTTAAAATTTCTTCTATCACAAGTACTTTTCCTTTATTCTCACCCCTAGTTCACCACATCTTGACATCAACCACCTGAACACTAGAAAATCATTAATTACTCATTTTGTGTCCTCCAACTACTGCATTATCAAATGCTACTGTTACAATGTAAAAGAGACATAAATTGACCAGAAAAGGTAACCAACATGCTCATGAAGCTTTAATTTTCCTCTGACAGAAACACTAACATGATGAGCTATGGCATTTCTGTATAAAATCCTGTTTGGATTTGGATTGTGTCAGATTCTATCAGTCAGGAATCAACAAGTTTTTCATGACATCTCACCCACAGGGAAAGTTTGGGTGTGAGGTTTTGTTTTGTTTTGCTATTTTAAGAGTATGGCAGGGATTACAGTCAAGGTTCTGAAAACTCCTCAGCCTTCAAACTGTGGTATAAAAAACGTCTTTAAAACAGATATTCAGAAATACGAAGTGGCCTTCATTTTTTCATAAATACGTCACATGAAGCATAGTCTTTAAAAATATGCTTGCTACCAAAATCCTCAAATATACTTTTGTTAACAATATTTATTTGATATTTTACAGAAAGTCAATTAGATGACAACAAAAAAATTAATATGAAACATCAAAAGAAAAGAATATCTTTGTTAAACAAACCAGGGACAGTGATAGAAAAACAAAAAATTAAAACTTGGTAATTTTTAAAAAAATTTTTTTATTATGATTATAAAGTTTAAGGCTTTTTTAAGAGACTAACTCTGGCCATTGGTATGTCCTAGAGAAAACAAGGCTACCCAGAGCCAATAATATACATATACATATACATATACATATACATATACATATACATATACATATACATATACATATACATATACATATACATATACATATACATATACATATACATATACATATACATATACATACACATACACATACACATACACATACACATACACATATACACATATATGTTCTTTTCAAAAAATGATACATGTTGCACATGAAAAGCCACCATGATCTGTGAATTTCTTAATGTCTTAGTTTCAGCTGTGATTTGAACATTGACTGGAGTCTGGAACTTCTCCTCAAACTGATGAGTAACTTATTTGAAAGGTAGCTGAAGTAAATTTGAGAGCAGTCTTCCTGTATACCAGTGCTATTAATGTGTTAGGACACCCTAAGATTTACTTCATTTCCTCTGTAACATGAGAGATACAAAATAAAACAACAACAAAAACCAACCAAACAAACAAACCACACAGAAAAACCCCAGAGAACCAAACTCTACACATTTATGGAAGGTTGTAAAATATGTATATGTCAAATTTCACCTCTTGAATCTTACGGGTTTCAACTTTTAATTTATAGATCAGTTGACCAGCAAGGCTTAACCATGTTATTGCTCTGACATAAGCAGATGACAGTCTAGTATTGCACTGCATTTTAGTTTTGATGAGCACAGTTATCACCAGTAGGCATAACATGTACCAATACCAAAGTTTCGTCATGGCTTATCTGAGAAACGTGAGAGATTGCAGCAAATACATGAGATTTATGAATGTCACTATTACATAGGCACTGTTTTTCATAGTACTTACTGAAGTAAACATACTCCTATTTATGGGGGGGGG